>NC_090335.1:82033409-82088409 GCF_035084215.1 Heptranchias perlo | reverse complement strand
GGATTGGAGGAACGGAGAGTTCTGGGGATTGGAGGAACGGAGAGTTCTGGGATTGGAGGAACGGAGAGTTCTGGGGATTGGAGGAACGGAGAGTTCTGGGATTGGAGGAACGGAGAGTTCTGGGGATTGGAGGAACGGAGAGTTCTGGGGATTGGAGGAACGGAGAGTTCTGGGGATTGGAGGAACGGAGAGTTCTGGGGATTGGAGGAACGGAGAGTTCTGGGGATTGGAGGAACGGAGAGTTCTGGGATTGGAGGAACGGAGAGTTCTGGGATTGGAGGAACGGAGAGTTCTGGGGATTGGAGGAACGGAGAGTTCTGGGGATTGGAGGAACGGAGAGATCTGGGGGTTGGAGGAATGGAGAGTTCTGGGGGTTGGAGGAACGGAGAGCTCTGGGATTGGAGGAACGGAGAGTTCTGGGATTGGAGGAACGGAGAGATCTGGGATTGGAGGAACGGAGAGTTCTGGGGATTAGAGGAACGGAGAGATCTGGGGATTGGAGGAACGGAGAGTTCTGGGGGTTGGAGGAACGGAGAGCTCTGGGATTGGAGGAACGGAGAGTTCTGGGATTGGAGGAACGGAGAGATCTGGGATTGGAGGAACGGAGAGTTCTGGGGATTGGAGGAACGGAGAGCTCTGGGGGTTGGAGGAACGGAGAGTTCTGGGGGTTGGAGGAACGGAGAGTTCTGGGAGTTGGAGGAACGCAGAGTTCTGGGATTGGAAGAACGGAGAGTTCTGGGGATTGGAGGAACGGAGAGCTCTGGGATTGGAGGAACGGAGAGTTCTGGGGATTGGAGGAACGGAGAGTTCTGGGGGTTGGAGGAACGGAGAGTTCTGGGGGTTGGAGGAACGGAGAGTTCTGGGAGTTGGAGGAACGGGGAGTTCTGGGGGTTGGAGGAACGGAGAGTTCTGGGAGTTGGAGGAACGCAGAGTTCTGGGATTGGAGGAACGGAGAGTTCTGGGAGTTGGAGGAACGCAGAGTTCTGGGGATTGGAGGAACGGAGAGTTCTGGGAGTTGGAGGAACGGAGAGTTCTGGGATTGGAGGAACGGAGAGTTCTGGGAGTTGGAGGAACGGAGAGTTCTGGGATTGGAGGAACGGAGAGTTCTGGGAGTTGGAGGAACGCAGAGTTCTGGGATTGGAGGAACGGAGAGTTCTGGGTATTGGAGGAAAAGAGAGTTCTGGGGATTGGAGGAACGGAGAGTTCTGGGGGTTGGTGGAACGGAGAGTTCTGGGGGTTGGAGGAACGGAGAGTTCTGGGAGTTGGAGGAATGGAGAGCTCTGGGATTGGAGGAACGGAGAGTTCTGGGGGTTGGAGGAACGGAGAGTTCTGGGAGTTGGAGGAACGGAGAGTTCTGGGGGTTGGAGGAACAGAGAGTTCTGGGGGTTGGAGGAACGGAGAGTTCTGGGGGTTGGAGGAACGGAGAGTTCTGGGGGTTGGAGGAACGGAGAGTTCTGGGGGTTGGAGGAACAGAGAGTTCTGGGAGTTGGAGGAACGGAGAGTTCTGGGGGTTGGAGGAACGGAGAGTTCTGGGATTGGAGGAACGGAGAGTTCTGGGATTGGAGTAACGGAGAGTTCTGGGGGTTGGAGGAACAGAGAGATCTGGGAGTTGGAGGAACGGAGAGTTCTGGGATTGGAGGAATGGAGAGTTCTGGGATTGGAGGAACGGAGAGTTCTGGGGGTTGGAGGAACGCAGAGTTCTGGGAGTTGGAGGAACGGAGAGTTCTGGGGGTTGGAGGAACGGAGAGTTCTGGGAGTTGGAGGAATGGAGAGCTCTGGGATTGGAGGAACGGAGAGTTCTGGGGGTTGGAGGAACGGAGAGTTCTGGGAGTTGGAGGAACGGAGAGTTCTGGGGGTTGGAGGAACAGAGAGTTCTGGGGGTTGGAGGAACGGAGAGTTCTGGGGGTTGGAGGAACGGAGAGTTCTGGGGGTTGGAGGAACGGAGAGTTCTGGGGGTTGGAGGAACAGAGAGTTCTGGGAGTTGGAGGAACGGAGAGTTCTGGGGGTTGGAGGAACGGAGAGTTCTGGGATTGGAGGAACGGAGAGTTCTGGGATTGGAGTAACGGAGAGTTCTGGGGGTTGGAGGAACAGAGAGATCTGGGAGTTGGAGGAACGGAGAGTTCTGGGATTGGAGGAATGGAGAGTTCTGGGATTGGAGGAACGGAGAGTTCTGGGGGTTGGAGGAACGGAGAGTTCTGGGATTGGAGGAACGGAGAGTTCTGGGGGTTGGAGGAACAGAGAGTTCTGGGGGTTGGAGGAACGCAGAGTTCTGGGATTGGAGGAACGGAGAGTTCTGGGGGTTGGAGGAATGGAGAGTTCTGGGGGTTGGAGGAACGCAGAGTTCTGGGATTGGAGGAACGGAGAGTTCTGGGGGTTGGTGGAATGGAGAGTTCTGGGGGTTGGAGGAACGGAGAGTTCTGGGGATTGGAGGAATGGAGAGTTCTGGGATTGGAGGAATGGAGAGTTCTGGGGATTGGAGGAGTGGAGAGTTCTGGGAGTTGGAGGAACGGAGAGTTCTGGGAGTTGGAGAAACGCAGAATTCTAGGGGCATTAATTATAAAAATGTAAGAGATGTGGGGAAAAGGTTGTTTCACTGACGGTCAAGAATCATTCAATCGGATAATGAAGAGTCTGTTGGCTTTCCGACTGGCCGTGGGAAGGCAGGGTGTCACGAGGATGGACGTGTCGGGCGATCAATGGCGACAGTGTGGGGCAATTGGAGACGTGAAGTTATGTGATGAAACCTCCAGTAATGCGTCCAATCAGAGTTGGCGACCTCTATCTGATTGAGCAGCTTCTGTTGAAAACATCAATCACATCCGATTTATTCCATTGGGGATTGGAGGACTAAGAGCAGGAGTCACTGTGCAGTTGGCCATGCCGGGTTCCTGCTGCTATGTGAGAAAGCCATTTCCACATTCATAGAATTTACAGCACAGAAAGAGGCTATTCAGCCCATTATGCTGATGCTAGCTCTTCACCTGGAGCTATCAACCCTAAGTCCTTTCCCCATATCCTTTTATGTTCTTCCTTCTCAAACACATGTCCAATACCCTATTAAATAATGTTGTAATCTCGGTCTCAGTTTTCACATGTGGTAAAAGGCAGGACGAGGTGTTCCACAGGGATCGGTGCTGGGATCACTGATGTTCACCATTTACATCAACGATTTGGACTCGGGAGTCAGAAGTACAATTTCAAAATTTGAGGGCGACATCAAATTGGGGTGTAGTTAATACCGAGGAGGACGGCGATAAAATATAGGAAGATATTAATAAACTTGCAGAATGGGTGTGCAATTGGCAAATGAATTTCAGTATAGATAAACGTGAGGTGGCGCATTTTGGTAGGAAGAATAAGGAGGCCACACACTGCTTGGATAATAAGAGTCTAAATGGGACAGAGGAGCAAAGGGATCTGGGGGGACAGATCAGTAAAAGTAGCGACGCAGGTTAATAAGGCCATAAAAAAGCAAATCACCACTGGGGTTCATTTCTAGAGGGATAGAATTGAAAAGCAAAGAAGTTATGTTAAACTTGTATCGAACCTTGGTTAGACCACACTTGGAGTATTGTGCACAGTTCTGGTCTCCATATTATAGAAATGATATAGAGGCACTGGAGAAGGTGCAAAATTTACTAGGATGATACCAGAACTGAGAGGTTATACCTATCAGGAAAGATTGAACAGGCTGGGACTCTTTTCTCTGGAAAAGAGAAGGCTGAGGGGTGACCTGATAGAGGTCTTTAAGATGATGAAAGGTTTGATAGGGTAGATGTGGAGAAGATGTTTCCACTTGTGGGAGAGACCAGAACTAGGGGCCATAAATATAAGAGAGTCACTAAGGGAAGAAAGGGGGGGGAGGGGTGGCAGTATTGATTAAGGAGAATATTGCAGTGCTGGAGAGAGAGGATGTCCTGGAGGGGTCAAGGACAGAATCTATTTGGTTAGAGTTAAGCAACAATAGAGGTGCCATTACACTACTGGGTGTATTCTATAGGCCACCAACTAGTGGGGAGGATATAGAGGAGCAAATTTGCAGCAAAATTACAGAGAGGTGCAAAAGCCATAGAGTAGTGATAACTGGGGACTTCAACTATCCTAATATAGACTGGGATAGTGATAGTGTAAAGGGGCAAAGAGGGGGAGGAATTTTTGAAGTGTGTTCAGGAGAACTTTCTTGATCAGTCCGTTTCCAGCCCAACGAGGAAGGAGGCATTACTGGATCTGGTTCTGGGGAATGAGGTGGGCCAAGTGGAGAAAGTGTCAGTGGGGGAACATTGAGGGAGCAGCGATCATAGTATCATAAGGTTTAGAATAGCTATGGAGAAGGACACGGACCACTCTAAAATAAAAATATTCAATTGGAGGAGGGCCAATTTCAATGGGATGAGAACAGATTTGGCCCGGGTAAAGTGGAATCAAAGATTGGCAGGCAAAACTGTAATTGAACAATGGGCGGCCTTTAAAGAGGAGATGGTTCGGGTACAATCTAGGTGCATTCCCACGAGACAGAAAGGGGTAACTAAAGCCAGAGCTCCCTGGATGACGAAAGAGATAGTGAGTAAGATGAAAGGGAAAGAAGGGGCAGATGTCAGGTTGATAACACAAGTGAGAACCAGGCAGAATATCGAAAGTTCAGAAGGGAAGTGAAAAAGCAAATAAGAGGGGCAAAGAGAGAGAATGAGAATAGACTGGCGGCCAACATAAAAGGGAATCCAGAAGTCTTCTACAGGCAGATAAAGAGTAAACGGGTAGTAAGAGGAGGAATGGGGCCGATTAGGGACCAAAAAGGAGATCTACTCATGGAGGCAGAGGGGATGGCCGAGGTAGTAAATGAGTACTTTGCATCTGTCTTTACCAAGGAAGAAGATGCTGCCAGACTCTCAGTAAAGGAAGATATAGGTGAGATACTGGATGGGCTAAAAATTGATAAAGAAGAGGTACTAGAAAGGCTAACTGTACTTAAAGTAGTTAAGTCACCTGGTCCGGATGGGATGAATCCAAGGTTGCTGAGGGAAGTAAGGGTGGAAATTGCGGAGGCACTGGCCATAATCTTCCAAACATCCTTAGATACAGGGGTGGTGCCAGAGGACTGGAGAATTGCAAATGTTACACCCTTATTCAAAAAAGGGTGTCAGGATAAACCCAGCAACTACAGGCCAGTCAGTTTAACCTCAGTGGTGGGGAAACTTTTAGAAACGATAATCCAGGACAGAATTAACAGTCACTTGGAAAATTGTGGATTGATTAGGGAAAGACAGCACGGATTCGTTAAAAGCAAATCGTGTTTAACTGACTTGATAGAGTTTTTTGATGAGGTAACAGAGAGGGTCGTTGGGGGCAATGCAGTTGATGTGATGTATATGGAATTTCAAAAGGTGTTTGATAAAGTGCCGCACGGTAGGCTTATCATCAAAATTGCGGCCCATGGAATAAAGGGGGCAGTAGCAGCATGGATATAGAATTGGCTAAGGGACAGGAAACAGAGAGTAGTGGTGAGCGGTTGTTTTTCGGACTGGAGGGAGGTGTACAGTGGTGTTCCCCAGGGGTCAGTGCTGGGACCACTGCTTTTCTTGATATATATTAATGACTTGGACTTGGGTGTACAGGGCACAATTTCAAAATTTGCACATGACACAAAACTTGGAAATGTAGTAAACAGTGAGGAGGATAGTGATAGACTTCAAGAGGATATAGACAGGCTGGTGGAATGGGCGGACACGAGGCAGATGAAATTTAACACAGAGAAGTGTGAAGTGATACATTTCGGTAGGAAGAACGAGGAGAGGCAATATAAACTAGAGGGCACAATTCTAAAAGGGGCACAGGAACAGAGAGATCTGGGGGTATATGTGCACAAATCATCGAAGGTGTCAGGGCAGGTTGAGAAATGGTTAAAAAAGCATAGGGGATCCTTGGCTTTGTAAATAGATAAATAGAGTACAAAAGTATGGAAGTCATGATGAACCTTTATAAAACACTGGTTCGTCCACAACTGGAGTATTGTGTCCAGTTCTGAGCATAGCACTTTAGGCCTTAGAGAGGGTGCAGAGGAGATTTACTGGAATGATTCCAGGGATGAGGGACTTTCGTTTCGTGGATAGACTGTAGAAGCTGGGGTTGTTCTCCTTGGAACAGAGACAGTTGAGAGGAGATTTGATCGAGGTATTCAAAATCATGAAGGGTCTAGGCAGAGTAGATAGAGAGAAACTGTTCCCATTGGTGGAAGGGTCAAGAACCAGAGGACACAGATTTAAGGTGATTGGCAAAAGAACCAAAGGTGACATGAGGAAAAACTTTTTTACACAGCGAGTGGTTAGGATCTGGAATGCACTGCCCGAGGGGGTGGTGGAGGCAGATTCAATCATGGCCTTCAAAAGGGAACTGGATAAGTACTTGAAAGGAAAAAATTTGCAGTGTTATGGTGATAGGGCGGGGGAGTGGGACTAGCTGGATTGCTCTTGCATAGAGCCGGCACAGGCTCGATGGGCTGAATGGCCTCCTTCCGTGCAGTAACCTTTCTATGATTCTATGATTCTATTCTAATAAATCCAATAGGAAATTCAGGAGAAACTTCTTTACCCAGAGAGTGGTGAGAATGTGGAACTCGCTCCCACAAGGAGTAGTTGAGGTGAATAGTGTCGATACATTTAAGGGGAAGCTCGATAAACACATTAGGGAGAAAGGAATAGAAGGATATGCTGATAGGGTGAGATGAAGTAGGGAGGGAGGAGGCTCGTGTGGAGCATAAACACCGGCATGGACCTGTTGGGCCGAATGGCCTGTTTCTGTGCTGTAGATTCTATGAAATTCCCTGTTCTTATAAAAACAGAAATGCTCGAAACACACAGCAGGTCAGTCTGCATCTGGAGAGACAACAGACAAGTTGACATTTTGGTTGGGCCCTCAGAGGAACAAGCCCTCAAACCTCGACTTGTCCGTTCTCTCTGAAGATATTCACTGACCTGCTGAGTGGTTCCAGCTTTTTCTGTTTTTATTTCAGAGTTCCAGGATCTGCAGGATTTCACTTTTTATTTGCTGTGTTCTATAGATTCAGAGGGGTCGGTTTTGAGTTTGTGCGATCGTGTAAAACGGGCGATAGTGAGTGGCCGCCCGTTTTACGTCTCTCCCCATTTTTATTACAGTTGATTTCATGTGTAAAATGAGCTGTCGACTCGTTATTGCTGGTTTACACTATCGCACAAAGCCAAAATTACCCACGTAGAATTTTACAGCACAGAAGGTGGCCATTCAGCCCATTCTACCTGTGCCGGCTCATTGACAGAGCTATCCAATTAGTCCCACTCTCTTGTCTTTCCCCATAACCCTGCAAATGTTTCCCCTTCAAGTATTTAGCCAATTCCCTTTTGAAAGTTATTATTGAATCTGCTTCCACCGCCCTTTCAGGCAGCGCATTCCAGATCAGAACAACTCGCTGCGTAAAAAAAATTCTCCTCATCTCCCCTCTGGTTCTTCAGCCAATTACCTTAAATCTGTGTCCTCTGGTCACCCCACTGGAAACAGTTTCTCCTTATTTACATATCGAAACCTTTCATAACCTCCCTGTACAAATATTTCTTCCTCTTTCCTGCTGGGTGCTTCTCTAGTGCTAATTCCGAGTCTCTGCCGATTTGCCAACCAGCAGAACCAATTGTTTGCTCTTTGCCCTTTTGAGATTGAAATTCTGCTTAAATATGAGTTGAACATGTTCGTGTTGTGTGTCTCACCCTTTGTTTTAAACAGAAAACAACAGGCAGCAATATTTACTTTGGAATAAATAGTTTCACACTGTGTGCGAGCGTACAGTACAAACTGGTGGTTTTCATTTTAAGAGGGGAAAAAAATCTATCGGATGGGTTTTTGAGTTGTTTGTGTGTTTTATGAATTTGCATTCTCAGCAGAGAGCTTTAAGTGATGAGAGTAGTTATCAGGAAATTGGGTGTCAGAGGTCAGCAAACCCTGAATGATTTTCTGTCTGAAAATTAATGGGTAGAAAATTGTGAGGGACGCACTAACATCTGTGCCTGAATTCCTGATGTGCTTCTCGTTGTGTGAGGCTCTGAACTGGGATTGCTCATTTGCAAAATCTACCTCTACATGCCTTAATCGTACAGAGGCAGTCAAGCGTCAGGCTGGAAAACTGCCCATAATCAGGAATGATCAAAACACTTAACCGAAAGCCCAGGTGATGGGGACCGGAAACTGGGACGTGAAAATGAGTCGATCACATCTTGCTCCTGCGTAAGAGATTGGCCAATCTGCGTTAAATTAGATTAACATGAAGTCATGTCCCCACTAACGTTTCATCTCCCACAGCAGCAACATCAGGGAGGGTCCGGGAGTGAAGAGGGGAGATGGGTGCTAGTGTAGGATAAGGTCGGAGGAGAATGCCAACATGAACTGGGGGCGTTGGGAGAAGGATTGCCAATGTGTGATATGAGGGTGGAGGAGAGTCCCAGCATCAACTGGGGGCAGTGGGAACGAGAATCCCAGCAGGAACTGAGGGCAGTGAGAAGGAGAGTCCCAGCAGGAACTGGGGGCAGTGAGAAGGAGAGTCCCAGCAGGAACTGGGGGCAGTGGGAAGGAGAGTCCCAGCAGGAACTGAGGGCAGTGGGAAGGAGAGTCCCAGCAGGAACTGGGGGCAGTGAGAAGGAGAGTCCCAGCAGGAACTGAGGGCAGTGGGAAGGAGAGTCCCAGCATCAGGAGAGACTGCATAATCTAGGGTTCTATTCCGTGGAATTTAGAAAATTAAGGGGTGATTTAATTGAAGTTTTCAAGATATTAAAGGGTGGATAGAGAGAAACTATTTCTGCTGGTTGGGGAGTCTAGGACTGGGGGACATAGACTAAAGATTAGAGCCAGGACTTTCAGGAGAGAAGTTAGGAAACATTTCTACACAGAAAGGGTGGTGGAAGTTTGGAACTCTCTTCCGCAAACGGCAGTTGATGCTGGCTCAATTGTTCATTTTAAATCTGAGATTGATAGATTTTTGTTAACCAAAGGCATTAAGGGATATGGGGCTAAGGCAGGTATATGGAGTTAGATCACAGATCAGCCATGATCTCATGGAATGGCAGAACAGGCTCGAGGGGCTAAATGGCCTCCTCCTGTTCCTACCTTCCTATTAATTGGGGGCAGTGGGAACGAGAGTTCCAGCATCTTAAGAATAATAACTTTCAAAAGGGAGTTGGGTAAATACTTGAAGGGGAAAAATTTGCAGGGCTCTGGGGAATGAGCAGGGGAGTGGGACTAATTGGATAGATCTTTCAAAGAGCCGGCACAGGCACAATGGGCTGAATGGCCTCCTTCTGTGCTGTATCATTCTATGATTCTATGATCAACTGGGGGCAGTGGGAGAAGGAGAGTCCCAGCATGAACTGGGGGCAGTGGGAGAAGGAGAGTCCCAGCATGAACTGGGGGCAGTGGGAGAAGGAGAGTCCCAGCAGTAACTGGGGGCAGTGGGAGAAGGAGAGTCTCAGCATGAACTGGGGGCAGTGGGAGAAGGAGAGTCTCAGCATGAACTGGGGGCAGTGGGAGAAGGAGAGTCCCAGCAGTAACTGGGGGCAGTGGGAGAAGGAGAGTCCCAGCATGAACTGGGGGCAGTGGGAGAAGGAGAGTCCCAGCATGAACTGGGGGCAGTGGGAGAAGGAGAGTCCCAGCAGTAACTGGGGGCAGTGGGAGAAGGAGAGTCTCAGCATGAACTGGGGGCAGTGGGAGAAGGAGAGTCTCAGCATGAACTGGGGACAGTGGGAGAAGGAGAGTCCCAGCAGTAACTGGTGGCAGTGGGAGAAGGAGAGTCCCAGCATGAACTGGGGGCAGTGGGAGAAGGAGAGTCCCAGCATGAACTGGGGGCAGTGGGAGAAGGAGAGTCCCAGCATGAACTGGGGGCAGTGGGAGAAGGAGAGTCCCAGCATGAACTGGGGGCAGTGGGAGAAGGAGAGTCCCAGCAGTAACTGGGGGCAGTGGGAGAAGGAGAGTCCCAGCATGAACTGGGGGCAGTGGGAGAAGGAGAGTCCCAGCATGAACTGGGGGCAGTGGGAGAAGGAGAGTCCCAGCAGTAACTGGGGGCAGTGGGAGAAGGAGAGTCCCAGCAGTAACTGGGGGCAGTGGGAGAAGGAGAGTCCCAGCAGTAACTGGGGGCAGTGGGAGAAGGAGAGTCCCAGCAGTAACTGGGGGCAGTGGGAGAAGGAGAGTCCCAGCATGAACTGGGGGCAGTGGGAGAAGGAGAGTCCCAGCATGAACTGGGGGCAGTGGGAGAAGGAGAGTCCCAGCAGTAACTGGGGGCAGTGGGGATAAGCTCTGTATGGATTGCTATCTGTGGGGATAAGGGTGCTGAGGACGAGGGGGGTCCCAACATCGACTGAGTGGACGAGGAGATTGGCCACGTGAACTGGGGAGAGAGCCGAGAAAAGTCTATCCGTTTCACTGTGACAATTTTAAAAGAACTGAACAACTAGATCGAAGTACAAAGAATGCCGATATTTCTCCGCATTAGCCGCAATTTCTCCTTGAAAAATGACAGGAAACGCCCCTGCTTTTTTTTTGCGCCATCTTCCGCTATCCCGACGATGGAATGCTGGGTACAGCTCTCAGCCTAACTCAGTCCAGCCCGTGTCCCACTGCACTTTTTATAACCACTGATATTCAGGGATGTTGCTGGCTATTTTGAAACTGTTGGTCAGCTTTTATTGGTTATCTAG
Organism: Heptranchias perlo; assembly: GCF_035084215.1. NCBI lineage: Eukaryota > Metazoa > Chordata > Chondrichthyes > Hexanchiformes > Hexanchidae > Heptranchias > Heptranchias perlo. The sequence goes on along the minus strand of NC_090335.1, from coordinate 82,077,706 downwards.
GTTGGCTTTTGGGGAATAAAGGGACAGGGGGAACAGGGTGGGTACAGGTGAGATTAGGGCATCTGCTCATGTGGAGGATAAAGGCCAGCACGGACTGGTTGGGCTGAAGGGCCTATTTCCGTGTTGTAATTTCTATGTGATCCTGTGCATGCACTTGATATTATAAAATGTCGAGATTCAGTTTGTAATACCCTAAAGTGCCAGGTCTATTGTACCCGGTCGATCCCTTTATTCATCTCTGATTACCTGGTAATTAAACATTTACCATCGAGCGACACCTCCCCTGAGTCCATCGACAACAAATGAGCGAAGGGTAGGCAGCAGGATTGTGGGTAAAGCTATTCCCCAATCGACAGAGTCAGGAACAAACACTCGCACAAATAAACCAGTGTCACAGAGAGAGCGGCAGAAACTCTCACTGAGAAAGACAGGCAGGATCCACAACAGGAAGTTTGCTGCTGCCTGTGTATGTGGGAGAGACAGACCTTCAAAATCTCCCGCTGTTGATTCAGAGCTTTTTGAGAACATTTCCATAGCAACGTGAAGTGAGGAGCTATGTGGTGGTACAGGGAAGTGTTTCGTACGTACTTCGAGGTGCAGATGTGCTGTGAAATGTTCACGGTCACTCCCCTGGTTTTGGTGGATCGTCCTGTGCTGAAGCTGCGAGACAGAGGGTCTAGGTTTGAACCAACAGTTAGCACCGTGCCCCCGTTTGACAGTGCAGGTAACTGTTGTCTCCTACTCCTGTGTTCCTGTGGTGTAGCTGATAGCTGGCCTAGCCATTCTGTTGTGCTCCCTTTCACTCCTCTGTGTTGCAGTTGATGGGGAAGAATTCCCAGGATGATAGGGGCCCTGTGATAACTCATCGAGTGGCTGATCTTTGTATGTGAGCCAAAATAAATGTTGACAGACTTTTCACCACCAAGAGAAAGGCGAAGCAGAGCCTGATTACAGGTCTATACCCAACATCAACACACGTCCACTTTCCAGCAGGGGTCACTGGATCGCATTCGGAAGTGGAGACCTTAGTTTCTTACCTTGCTAGCCCAGAAAGCTCAGGCCCACTGTCACCTCCAGTTATTGTCCTGACTCAGATCAGTGAACCCTGGGGCCAGACTCAGATTGAAGGAGCTTGCATTTATATAGCCATGATGTGGAGATGCCGGTGATGGACTGGGGTGGACAAATGTAAGGAGTCTTACAACACCAGGTTATAGTCCAACTGTTGGACTATAACCTGGTGTTGTAAGACTCCTTGCATTTATATAGCATCTTTCATGACTTCAGGACGTTACAAAGCGCTTTACAGCCAATGAAGTAGTTTTGAAATGTAGTCACTGTTGTAATGTAGGAAACATGGCACAAACAGCAATGTGATAATGACCAGATAATCTGTTTTTTAGTGATGTTGGTTGAGGGATAAATATTGGCCCCAGGACACCGGGGAGAACTCCCCCTGCTCTTCTTCCAAATAGCACCACGTCCACCTGAGAGAGCAGACTGGGCCTTGGGTTGAAGTCTCACCTGAAAGATGGCACCTCCGACAGTGCAGCACTCCCTCAGTACTGACCCTCCGACAGTGCAGCACTCCCTCAGTACTGACCCTCCGACAGTGCAGCACTCCCTCAGTACTGACCCTCCGACAGTGCAGCGCTCCCTCAGTACTGACCCTCCGACAGTGCAGCGCTTCCTCAGTACTGATCCTCCGACAGTGCAGCACTCCCTCAGTACTGACCCTCCGACAGTGCAGCACTCCCTCAGTACTGACCCTCCGACAGTGCAGCGCTCCCTCAGTACTGACCCTCCGACAGTGCAGCGCTTCCTCAGTACTGATCCTCCGACAGTGCAGCACTCCCTCAGTACTGACCCTCCGACAGTGCAGCACTCCCTCAGTACTGACCCTCCGACAGTGCAGCACTCCCTCAGTACTGACCCTCCGACAGTGCAGCGCTCCCTCAGTACTGCACTGGGAATGTCAGCATGGATTTTGGCTCAGGTTTCTGGAGTGGGGACTTAAACCCACAACCTTCTGACTCAGAGGCGAGAGCATGCAATGGTGAGAGATGGGCAATAAATGCCGGCCTCGCCAGCGACGCCCACATCCCATGAACGAATAAAAAAAAATGCTACCCACTGAGCCACGGCTGACACCGAAAGCCCAGCCCACAGAATTTCTATCTTCATTGAGAGGAAATACCCTAAATGTAAACACCACCAAAGGGTCCACCTCAGGTGAACAAATAGCTTAGATTTAAGCACCTTGTGCAAGTTCAAGATGGAACTAGATGGATATTTGTTGAAGAGATCGGTTGAGCGGCTGTGAGAGATGGAGGGAGAAGGATGGTCCTGATAGGATATTGGGACTGGCCTGTTAGGTTGTAATGACATTTTCTGTCTGTGTGTCGCTTATGTATTGACATAAATTTGGTACAAATTTAGAGAAAACAAATAATTGTAGAACCACACAATAGTTAGCTGATTAGATGGTGGTCATGGAGCAAGAGAGTTTGAATTCAAAGCTTACACACTTCAAAGGAACGAGATAACAGTTGTTACTGCTCAGAGTAGTGGTGAGTGGAATCTACCCACCAATGTCAATCAACTCCATTAAAAGGGACCGATATGAACATCCAGTAAAGAGAATAACCATAGGTAGTAGATATTGAAATACTTTGCAGAGCATTGTGCTTTCCAGGAGTGTGGAGAAATAACCCTTTGGTAGGAAGAATAAAGAGGCCACAAATTCCTTGGATAATAAGAGTGAGGAGAGGAGCAGAGGGATCGGGGGTACAGATACACAAATCAGGAAAAGTAGCAATGCAGGTTAATAAGGCCATTAAAAAAAGGCAAATCAAACACTGGGGTTCATTTCTAAAGGGATAGAATGGAAAAGCAGAGAAGTTATATTAAACTTGTATAGAAACTTAGTAAAACCACACTTGTATTGTGCACAGTTCTGGTCTCCATATTATAGAAAGGATATAGAGGCATTGGAGAAGGTGCAAAAGAGATTGACTATGATGATAGCAGAATTGAGAAGTTATAATGATCAGGAAAGACTGAACAGGCTGGGGCTCTTTGAACTATTAATCCAGTAACATAACCATAGACCACCGTACTGAGCTCAATGGAGCTGAAAGTTTATTCCTTCTTTCACTTTCTTTTAAAGTCCTTATGTATTTATTTTATACACCGGCGTGCTTCAAATAATTAAAACATTCCATGGGTGAAGCCCCTTTCTTTGAGGGCCCTGCCAAGTAGGCCAGACCTGAGCTTGCCTGAATTTAATTTATGTAGTTTTTGCACGGATCAGAATCATGCAGATTCCCTCCATTATTCCTCTCCGCTTCCAACTTTAATGGGTTCACAGATTCAACTAAAGGTTTACTGCACAGAGACGCCTGGTCTGCGGTCTGTGGGGTGACGCTCCCCTGGGTCAGTGACAACAGGTGAGAGAAGGAGAGGGAGCGGGGAGAGCATTCTGGGTACAGCTATTCCCCAGTCTCCAGACTCAGACCCAGTTGCAGTAAACAGGAACAAAGCACACTCATCACACACACAGACACACCGACACACGAGTGAGGGAGCGAGCGAGCGAGCGAGTGTCACACACAGTGGCAGCAACTCTCACTGAGACACTCGGGCAGGGTCTGTATCAAGTGATTTGCCCGTCTACATGAGAGAGAGAGAGACCTTGGAAAACTCCCACTGTTGCTGGAAGGATTATTGAGAGAGTTTCCACAGCGGGACAAATGAGAGGATTCATGTTTATGTACCAGGGTGTGATTCGTACAATGTGGCAAGTGCATATGTGCTGCAAAGAATTCAATACTGCTCCAATGATTCCCGATGATCATCTCGTGGTGAAGCTCAGAGAGAGAGTGTCTAATTCTGCGCCCACAGTCAGCACCGTGCCTCCTTTCGACCGTGCAGGTAACTGCTGTGGCAACGCCTCGATTTTAAAATTCTCATCCTTGTTTTCAAAACCCTCCATGGCCCTCGCCCCTCCCTATCTCTGTAACCTCCTCCAGCCCCACAATCCTCCGAGATCTCTGCGCTCCTCCAATTCTGGCCTCTTGCGCATCCCCGATTTTAATCGCTCCACCATTGGCGGCCGTGCCTTCAGCTGCCTCGGCCCTAAGCTCTGGAATTCCCACCCTAAACCTCTCCACCTCTCTACCTCTCTCTCCTCCTTTAAGACGCTCCTTAAAACCTACCTCTTTGACCAAGCTTTTGGTCCCCTGTCCCAATATCTCCTTATGTAGCTCGGTGTCAAATTTTGTTTGATAATCGCTCCTGTGAAGCACCTTGGGATATTTTACTACGTTGAAGGCGCTATATAATTGCAGGTTGTTAGTGCTGTGTTCTACTCCTGTGTTCCTGTGGTGTAGCTGATAGCTGTGCTGCCTTACTCCAATCTTCACCCCCCTTCTGCCCCCATCCTCTGCTGGCAGTGATTCATGGGGCAGGATTTTAAATGGGAAAATCGGGGGTGTTGGGGGCGGGGGGACATTGAAAATTGTAACAATTTCAGACCCGCCCCCAAACCCGCCCACTTCCAGTCTTCACCGGGGCGGGACAAGGGACGGCCGACCAATCCGCTCCCAGGAGGCGGGTTGGTCATTAAAATCTTTGAAGGAGGCTGCGGGCCTCCATTTAGAAAGGTTGTGCGATTTCAACCTTTGGGGTTTCCTGGACGTTCCCCTTCACGCCACGTGAGAGGAGGCGAGAAGGCCTGAAACTGCAGGTAAGTGTTTCTCTGGCACAGTTTGTGGGCCCCGGGGAGCAGCAGTGCTGCCCCCAGGCCCAACAAGCCGACCTGCAGTGACCCCACTAACAATAGTTGACGGCCCTCCAATGATGGCTGACGGCCCCCCCAACAATGGCGACCCCCTTCAATGATCGCGGCACCCGCGATGACCCCCGATCCCGACCCCCCCCAATGACTGACCACCGAAGACTGACCGCTTCACCCCGATGTTCGACCCCTGATGACTGACCCCACCCCGCTCCGATGGCTAACTCCGCCCCCCCCCCCCAAGCCCGATCACCCCCATGCCCCCCCGGTGACCCATGCCCCAAACCCACCAATGCCCTCATGTCTCCCCATGCCGCCAATATCCCCCCATGCCTCCCCCCCCACCACATCCATGCAATCTAAGACTTACCTGTTCACTTACCTCTTCCTTGCTCTTCTCCCATCAGACTGAGATCAGCCTGTCAATCAGGCCGGTCAGTCGGATGGAAATCCGACAAAAAAAAAGACGTCCTTGCGTCAAAATCCTAAGGATGTCCGGGAAACCCGTACTCCCAGCGATTTGACCCCCCACCCCCGGCAAATTCGGCCCATGGCGTCTGGAAGCCTTGTTTCCCAGGTAGATATTCCCTGTGTTGACCCGAGACATTGAGATTTGTTCAATGGTGGAGGAACATCACTGTCCTCACATGATGTCCGTATCCATCAACCTTCCAGCAGGAATCTCCACAACAAGCAGCTTCATGGATTTATTTCTCCCCCTTCCCCAGCCCAGATATTCGGGTCACCAACCCCCCAGGATCGCCCTGGAGTCTCCAGGAATCAAAGATTAATCTCCCAGATACTGGTGCAAGCAAAATCCAGGACAAAAATTATTTCAGGCATTAAAAAAATTGTGTTTTTTAAAAATTTTCTCTGAACCCTTTTGTTTATTAGTTACAAAAATATCGGTCATAGCTATTTGACTGACAGTCAAGAATCAACTAATCAGGTAATGAAGTCTATTTGCAGAATGCAGAAAAATGCAAAGTGATACATTTCGGTAGGAAGAACGAGGAGAGTGATAATATAGATTTTTTTAAAAAAGAAAATGGGAATTCTGTTCATTAAATAGGTACAAAGTGAACTTTAACATGACATAGTGACAGTAGGACACTAGTGGTCAAATTGTGTACTGATATTTGACGGATGTATCTGGTGGCGAGGGATACCCAATCTGTGAGGAAGGATCTCCATGGATATTGACAGCAGGTGAGGGAAATAAAGGTCGGGTGAGTGGGTGACTGGGTAAATATATTGGGCTCGGTTTTCCTGGGAAATTGCGGGTGCGTTGGGGTTGTAGAGGCTCCGAAAATCAGGGAAATCCCTTCTGGGGTCAGAGCCCTGCTCCAACCCGCTGCCTTCCAAGTACGACACAGAAGCACCAGTGTGCGCAGGCATCCCAAATCTGGAAGTCCCGCCAGCAATTAAAGCCAGAGGGATGATAGTTAAAGAATCAAAAGTACCTCATTGGGGTACTTCAGGCACTTTACTTGTGACAGATTATGTAGTTAGAACGATTTTGAACTTACCTGGGCGGCTTGGCCATGGTTTCTGATTCACGCCTGGTGAAACCAGACATGAACAGTCAGATCAGGGAAAAAGAAACAAAATAAATTAAATAAAAACCATTGCACAAAGTTAAAACACAAAATCAACCTACCTTTCCACCCTGCTCCGACGTCCGATGTCTCCTTCTCCGATCTCCCCATCTTCACTCCTCCCAATCTCCCCTTCTTCACCCCCCCAATCTTCCCCTCTCCCCTGATCTTCCCCTCCCCCCGATCTTCCCCTCCATCCCCGATCTTCCCCTCTCCCCCCGATCTTCCCCTCTCCCCTGATCTTCCCCTCCCCCCGAACTTCCCCTCTCCCCCCGATCTTCCACTCTCCCCCCGATCTTCCACTCTCTCCCCCCGATCTTCCACTCTCACCCCCCGATCTTCCCCTCTCCCCCCGATCTTCCCCTCTCCCTCCCTGATCTTCCCCTCTCCCCCCGATCTTCCCCTCCCCCCGATCTTCCCCTCTCACCCCCCGATCTTCCACTCTCCCCCCGATCTTCCCCTCTCCCCCCTGATTTTCCCCTCTCCCCCGATCATACCCCCTCCCCCAATCTTCCCTTCTCCCCCTGATCTTCCCCTCTCCCCCCGATCATCCCCCCTCCCCCCGATCTTCCCCTCTCCCCCTGATCTTCCCCTCTACCCCTGATCTTCCCCTCTCCCCCCCTGATCTTCCCCTCTCCCCCCGATCATCCCCCCTCCCCCCGATCTTCCCTTCTCCCCCTGATCTTCCCCTCTCCCCCCGATCATCCCCCCTCCCCCCGATCTTCCACTCTCCCCCTGATCTTCCCCTCTCCCTCCCGATCTTCCCCTCCCCCCCGATCTTCCACTCTCACCCCCGATCTTCCCCTCTCCCCTGATCTTTCCCTCTCCCCCCCCGATTTTCCCCTCTCCGCCCCGATCTTCCCCTCTCCCTCCCGATCTTCCCCTCTCCCCCTGATCGTCCCCTTCCCCCCCTGATCTTCCCCTCTCCCCCTGATCTTTCCCTCTCCCCCCCCGATTTTCCCCTCTCCGCCCCGATCGTCCCCTCTCCCCCTGATCTTCCCCTCTCCCCCCCCCCGATCTTCCCCTCTCCCCCCCCCGATCTTCCCCTCTCCCTGCCCGATCTTCCCCTCTCCCCTGATCTTCCCCTCCCCCCCACGATCTTCCCCTCTCCCCCCGATCTTCCCCACCCGCCCATGATCTTCCCCTCTCCCCCCGATCTTCTCCTCTCCCCCCGATCTTCCACTCTCCCCCCCGATCTTCCCCTCTCCCCCCGATCTTCCCCTCTCCCCCCGATCTTCCACTCTCCCCCCCGATCTTCCCCTCTCCCCCTGATCTTCCCCTCTCTCCCCCTGATCTTCCCCTCTCCCCCTCCGATCTTCCGCTCCCCACCCCCCCCGATCTTCCACTCTCACCCCCTCTTCGGTCTTCTGTTCCAGCACCGGATGACGTCTTGCTCTCCTGTCAATCAGGCCGGCTGCCAGGTGTGAAACCTGGAGAGGACTTTAATCACCATCAATTACGATGCGAGTAAAATTGAAGTCAATGGGAATCGGGGTAAACTGTCCAGTGGCTGGAGTCATACCTAGCACAAAGGAAGATGGTAGTGGTTGTTGGAGGCCAATCATCTCAGCCCCAGGACATTGCTGCAGGAGTTCCTCAGGGCAGTGTCCTAGGCCCAACCATCTTCAGCTGCTTCATCAATGACCTTCCCTCCATCATAAGGTCAGAAATGGGGATGTTCGCTGATGATTGTACAGTGTTCAGTTCCATTCGCAACCCCTCAGATAATGAAGCAGTCCGAGCCTGCATGCAGCAAGACCTGGACAACATCCAGGCTTGGGCTAATAAGTGGCAAGTAACATTCGCACCCGTCAAGTGCCAGGCAATGACCATCCCCAACAAGAGAGAGTCTAACCATCTCCCCTTGACATTCAATGGCATTACCGTCACCGAATCCCCCACCATCAACATCCCGAGGGTCACCATTGACCAGAAACTTAACTGGACCAGCCATATAAATACTATGGCTACAAGAGCAGGTCAGAGGCTGGGTATTCTGTGGCGAGTGACTCACCTCCTGACTCCCAAAGCCTTTCCACCATCTACAAGGCGCAAGTCAGGAGTGTGATGGAATACTCTCCACTTGCCTGGATGAGTGCAGCTCCAACAACACTCAAGAAGCTCGACACCATCCAGGACAAAGCAGCCCGCTTGATTGGCACCCCTCCAAGTCACACACCATCCTGACTTGGAAATATATCGCCGTTCCTTCATCGTCACTGGGTCAAAATCCTGGAACTCCCTTCCTAACAGCACTGTGGGAGAACCTTCACCACACGGACTGCAGCGGTTCAAGAAGGCGGCTCACCCCCACCTTCTCAAGGGCAATTAGGGATGGGCAATAAATGCCGGCCTTGCCAGCGACGCCCACATCCCATGAACGAATAAAAAAAATACAAACACAAAGTCACAAACGCACACACACAAACGTGCACACTAACACGCACACACAAAGACAAAAACATAAACACGCACATACAAATGCACACATACACACAAAGACACACACACAAACACCAAGACACATACACAACTACAATGACACAAAAGACACAAATGCGCACAGACACAAACACGCATGCACACAATCACAACGACACAAACACGCACACACAAACATACAGTCACAAACGCTGACACACAAACGCACACATCTATAAATAAATCGATTCCGAACACATGCAGAGGGGTGATGGTTGGAGATTCTCAGTCGGGTTTTCACTGACTTGCCCGTCTGTGTTCACAGGAAATCCCTACCCTACACCAGTGTCCAGCTTCTGTCAAATGCTGCTATTATTAACCAAATCATTGTACAGGGCCACCTGGTCTGTGGGGTGACGCTCCCCTCGGTCAGTGACAACAGGTGAGAGAAGGAGAGGGAGCAGCAGCAGGATTGTGGATAAAGATATTCCCCAGTCAGACCCAGTTTCCATAAATAGGAACAAACTCTCTCACTCTCTTATCGGTCGACTCGGCCTGTATTCACTCGAGTTTAGAAGAATGAGAGGGGATCTCATTGAAACATATAAAATTCTGACAGGGCGAGATAGACAGGATGCAGGGAGGGTGTTTCCCCTGGCTGGGGGGTCCAGAACGAGGGGTCACAGTCTCAGGATACAGGGTAGGACATTTAGGACTGAGATGAGGAGAAATTTCTTCACTCAGAGGATGGTGAATCTGTGGAATTCTCTACCACAGAAGGCTGTGGAGGCCAAGTCACTGAATATATTTAAGAAGGAGCGAGATAGATTTCTAGACACAGAAGGCATCAAGGGGTATGGGGAGAGAGCGGGAATATGGTATTGCTCCTATTGCTTATGTTCTTATGTTCTTATGAGATAGAGGATCAGCCATGATCATATTGAATGGCGGAGCAGGCTCAAAGGGCCGAATGGCCTACTCCTGCTCCTGTTTTCTGTGTTTCCATGTCTCACACAGACAAACAAGTATCAGAGAGGGCAGTAGAAACTCTCACTGAGAGAGACAGGCAGGATCTGCATCAAGAAGTTTACCTGTATATGTGAGAGAGACCTGTAAAAACTCCCGCTGATCTTTCGAAGGCCTTTTGGGAGAGTTTCTGTGACGGGGTGGATGAGGGGAGCCATGGTGTACAAGGAGGTGTTTAACGTGATCTGGCAGGTTTAGGTGTGTTGTAAACTATTGAATGTCACTCCACTGGCTTCCAAGGATGGTGTTGTGCTGATACTCAGAGAGAGAGTGCCTAATGACCCACAGTCAGCACCGTGCCTCCCTTTGACCAAACAGGTAACTGTTATGTTCCACATGTGTTTACCTGTGGTGTCGTTGGCTGCAGTGATGGCCATCCTGTTTGATTTACCCCAGATTTTCTGCCGTTTTCTCCCCCCCCGACTCCCCTCCCTCCTCCTCCGACATCTGCTATCATCTGGTGCCTCACTCAAGGTCATTCTCCATGCTCTCCTGGCCGGCTTCCCATCTCCCACCCTCCATAAACTTCAGCTCATCCAAAACTCTGCTGCCCGTATCCTAACTCCCACCAAGTCCCGTTCACCCATCACCCCCTGTGCTCGCTGACCTACATTGGATCCCGGTCCGGGAACGCCTCAATTTTAAAATTCTCATCCTTGTTTTCAAATCCCTCCATGGCCCTCGCCCCTCCCTATCTCTGAAACCTCCTCCAGCCCCACAACCCTCCGAGATCTCTGCGCTCCTCCAATTCTGGCCTCTTGCACATCCCCGATTTTAATCGCTCCACCATTGGCGGCCGTGCCTTCAGCTGCCTCGGCCCTAAGCTCTGGAATTCCCTCCCTAAACCTCTCCCCCTCTCCCCCTCTCTCTCCTCCTTTAAGACGCTCCTTAAAACCTACCTCTTTGACCAAGCTTTTGGTCACCTGTCCTAATATCTCCTTATGTGGCTCGGTGTCAAATTTTGTCTGATAATCGCTCCTGTGAAGCGTCTTGGGACATTTTACTGAGTTAAAGGCGCAAAATAAATGCAAGTTGTTGTTGTTGTCCAGACAGTGAATATTGGTGAAAGATTCGACTTTCTAGGGTCAGAACCGAGCCTGATTCTCTCCTCACTTGAGACCCACACACACTCCCTTCCATGAGGAGTCACCGGACACTCCCGGCCTGTGTGACGTTTCCTCCTCCTGTGGTTGGACCATCACTAACGGCCGACCGGCCTTCCCCACGGAGATTGAACGGGCACCTTCTCCACCAATGCAACTCAACTAAATCGTACTCACTGCACTTAAACTGAGCTATGAGGAGGGTGACCTGCCCTGGCTATTTTTAAAGAAAAAAATAAATGTTGTGCTTTATTTTGATCCATTGGTTTCAGTGGAAGAAACGAGTGAGGTTAACAGAGTGATGCTCATAGAAAATAGGAATTCCGTTCATTAATAAGGCACAAAATGACACGTTTAGTGTATGATTTGCAGTGGGAGAGTGATGATTGCAGCATGTTGGGCACTAGTGGTCACAATCTGTCGCTAGTATGTGACAGATGTACCTGTTGGTTTGAGGCACCCGGTCTGTGAAGGGAGATTCCCCTGGGGCAGTGACAACAGGCGAGAGAACATTGGAACATAGGAACAGGAGTAGGCCATTCAGCCCCTCGTGCCTGCTCCGCCATTTGATAAGATCATGGCTGATCTGTGATCTAACTCCATATACCTGCCTTTGGCCCATATCCCTTAATACCTTTGGTTGCCAAAAAGCTATCTATCTCACAATTAAATTTAGCAATTGAGCTAGTATCAATTGCCGTTTGCGGAAGGAAAGGTAACTGCAGGGTAACTGAGTAAATATACTCTGTTCACACACACACACACACACACACATACAGACAATCACACATACAGACAATCACAATTTTAATTGTGGATTTAATTCTATCAATTAAATAAAATCTGGAATTAAAAAATACCAGTATCAGTAATGGTGGCCATGAAACTATCGGATTGTCGTAAAAACCCATCTGGTTCACTAATGCCCTTTAGGGAAGGAAACCTGCCCAGTCTGGCCTATATGTGATTCCAGACCCACAGCAATGTGGTTGATTCTTAATTGCCCTCTGAAATGGCCCAGCGAGACATTCAGTTGTTCAAGAAGGCGGCTCACCACCACCTTCTCAAGGGCAATTAGGGATGGGCAATAAATGCCGGCCTCGCCAGTGACGCCCGCATCCCATGAACGAATAAAAAAAAACACACAGACACTCACGCACGCAGACAATCACACACACACAATCACACACACAATCACACACACAATCACACACACACACAATCACACACGCACAATAACACACACAATCACACACACACACAATCACACACACACACAATCACACACACACAATCACACACACAATCACACACACACACAATCACACACACACACAATCACACACACACACAATCACACACGCACAATAACACACACAATCACACACACACACAATCACACACACACAATCACACACACACAATCACACACACACAATCACACACACGCACAATAACACACACAATCACACACACACAATAACACACACAATCACACACACACACAATCACACACACAATCACACACACGCACAATAACACACACAATCACACACACACAATAACACACACAATCACACACACACACACAATCACACACACAATCACACACACACACAATAACACACACAATCACACACACGCACAATAACACACACAATCACAATCACACACACAATCACACACACACAATCACACACACACAATCACACACACACAATCACACACACGCACAATAACACACACAATCACACACACACAATAACACACACAATCACACACACACACAATCACACACACAATCACACACACGCACAATAACACACACAATCACACACACACAATAACACACACAATCACACACACACACACAATCACACACACAATCACACACACACACAATAACACACACAATCACACACACGCACAATAACACACACAATCACAATCACACACACAATCACACACACGCACAATAACACACACAATCACACACACGCACAATAACACACACAATCACACACACACAATCACACACACAATCACACACACACACAATCACACACACAATCACACACACGCACAATAACACACACAATCACACACACAATCACACACACAATCACACACACACACAATCACACACACAATCACACACACACACAATCACACACACAATCACACACACACAATAACACACACAATCACACACACAATCACACACACGCACAATAACACACACAATCACACACACAATCACACACACAGACAATCACACACACAATCACACACACGCACAATAACACACACAATCACACACACAATCACACACACAATCACACACACACAATAACACACACAATCACACACACGCACAATAACACACACAATCACACACACAATCACACACACGCACAATAACACACACAATCACACACACAATCACACACACAATCACACACACACAATAACACACACAATCACACACACGCACAATAACACACACAATCACACACACAATCACACACACAGACAAAAACATACACACACAGACAATCACACACACACAATCACACACACAATCACACACACACAATAACACACACACAATTATACGCACAGACACAATCACACACACATGCAATCAAACACACAGACACAAACACAATCTCACACACACAATCACACACACACACAGACAATCACAAACACAGACACACAGACACACAAACACATATACAGGCACACTCAGGCACATACACATGTCTCACACAGACATACACACACAGGGACACATGGACACACACACGCACAAAGGCACAAGGACACACATATGCGGACACATGGAGTCTCAGGGACACGGGGGTGGGCACACATGGACACACACACAGACACCAACACACGCATGCACACATACCAGTGATCATCACAGACCAATTCCCAGGTAGGGTTTCCACCAATTTGCCTCCTTGTGTACACAGGACGTCCCTTCATAAACGGCCTTTGATTGTTGGGACTTGGATGAAATCCTGCCTGCGTTATTTCTTCAAAATATGGAATGTAGGCCCTGGAATGGGGCTGGCCAGAGTTGAATAATGTAACCTGTGATCACAGAAACTTCAACACAGAAGGAACATGTTCCAGCCCAGCTTGTTTGAACCAGAACTAGCCTCATACCTGATCTAGCCATTCTAATCACATATTCCTCCACTTTCTCCAAATACTTTAGGATTTTTCTTTAAATGTTCATCTAACATTCCCCCTTAACCATTCGAATTAATTCAGCTTCCAAAGCGTCACTTATGATAATATGTTCCATATTCCAACAGCCCTTTGAATGTGAATAAAATTATTTCAAGCTCTCTTGTTCAAAAAAGGGTGCAAGGATAAACCCAGCAACTACAGGCCAGTCAGTTTAACCTCAGTGGTGGGGAAACTTTTAGAAACGATAATCCGGGACAGAATTAACAGTCACTTGGACGAGTGTGGATTGATTAGGGAAAGACAGCACGGATTTGTTAATGGCAAATTGTGTTTAACTGACCTGATAGAGTTTTTTGATGAGGTAACAGTGAGGGTCAATGAGGGCAATGTAGTTGATGTTGTGTATATGGACTTTCAAAAGACGTTTGATAAAGTGCCGCATAATAGGCTTGTCAGCAAAATTGAAGCCCATGGAATAAAGGGATCAGTGGCAGCATGGATACAGAATTGGCTAAGTGACAGGAAACAGAGAGTAGTGGTGAACGGTTGTTTTTCGGACTGGAGGGAGGTGTACAATGGTGTTCCCCAGGGGTCAGTGCTGGGACCACTGCTTTTCTTGATATATATTAACGACTTGGACTTGGGTGTACAGAGCACAATTTCAAAATTTGCAGATGAAACAAAACTTGGAAGTGTAGTGAACAGTGAGGAGGATAGTGATAGACTTCAAGAGGATATAGACAGGCTGGTGGAATGGGCGGATACACAGCAGATGAAATTTAATGCATAGAATTGCAAAGTGTTACATTTTGGCAGGAAGAACAAGGAGAGGCAATATAAACTGGAGGACACAATTCTAAAGGCGGTGCAGGAACAGAGAGATCTGGGGGTATTTGTGCACAAATCATTGAAGGTGGCAGGGCAGGTTGAGAAAGCGGTTCAAAAAGCATAGGGGATCCTGGGCTTTATAAATAGAGGCATAGAGTACAAAAGCAAGGAGGTTATGATGAACCTTTATAAAACACAGGTTCGGCCATAACTGGAGTATTGTGTCCAGTTCTGGGCACCGCACTTCAGGAAAGATGTGAAGGCCTTAGAGAGGGTGCAGAAGAGATTTACTAGAATGATTCCAGGGATGAGGGACTTCAGTTACGTGGATAGACTGGAGAAGCTGGGGTTGTTCCCGTTAGAGCAGAGAAGGTTGAGAGGAGATTTGATCGAGGTATTCAAAATCATGAAGGGTTCAGGTAAAGTAAATAAAGAGAAACTGTTCCCATTGGTGGAAGGGTCGAGAGCCAGAGGATATAGATTTAAGGTGATTGGCAAAAGAACCAAAGGTGACATGAGGAAAAATTTGCAGGGCTATGGGGAGAGAGTGGGTGAATGGGACTAATTGGATAGCTCTTTCAAAGAGCCGGCACAGGCTCGATGGGCCGAATGGCCTCTTTCTGTGCTGTATTGATTCTATGGTTCTGTGTTAAGTTGCTAGTTGCTGATACTCATTCACTGACCAGTGAAATTAACTTTCACCATTTACCTTCTCAAATCCTTTCATAATTTTGAAAACGTGTCCTGCTCCTTAGAGCAGAGAAGGTTAAGGGGAGATTTGATCGAGGGGTTCAAAATCATGAAGGGTTTTGATAGAGTAAATAAGGAGAAACTGTTTCCAGTGGCAGGAGGGCCGGTAACCAGAGGACACAGATTTAAGGAAATTGGCAAAAGAGCCAGAGGGGAGATGAGGAGAATTTTTTTTACGCAGTGAGTTGTTCTGATCTGGAATGCGCTGCCTGAAAGGGCGGTGGAAGCAGATTCAATAATAACTTTCAAAAGGGAATTGGATAAATACTTGAAGGGGAAAAATTTACAGGGCCCCGGGGAAAGAGCAAGGGGGAGTGGTATTAATCGGATAGCACTTTCAAAGAGCCAGCACAGACACGATGGGCCGAATGGCTTCCTTCTGTGCTGTATCATTCTATTAAAGTTCCTCTTATCCTTCTCTGGCCCAGTGAATGTAGCTGTCTGTCAGCCTCAGCTCAGTGGAGGCACTCTCGCCTCTGACGCAGAAGATATGGTAACGAGCTAGATTTAATGAGATAATAGAGCTTGTTGGAGCTGTCGTAAGAATAAAGAGCAACAAGTAACTATCTTAGGCTATGGTGAGTAGGGTTTATAATATGTTTGGCTGCAGTTTCTTTGCTCTCCTGGCCGGCCTCTCACCTTCAGCTGATCCAAAACTCTGCTGCCCGCATCCTAACTTGCACCGAGTCCCGTTCACCCATCACCCCCTGTGCTCACTGACCTACATTGGCTCCCGGTCCGGGAACGCCTCGATTTTAGAATTCTCATCCTTGTTTTCAAATCCCTCCATGGCCTCGCCCCTCCCGATCTCTGTAACCTCCTCCAGCCCTACAACCCTCCGAGATCTCTGAGCTCCTCCAATTCCGGTCTCTTGCACATCCCCAATTTTAATCGGCCCACCATTGGCGGCCGTGCCTTCAGCTGTCTATCACAGAATCATCGAAATTTACGACACAGGAGGAGGCCATTCGGCCCATCGTGTCCGCGCCGGCTGAGAAAGAGCTGTCCAGCTTAATCCCACTTTCCAGCACTCGGTCCGTAGCCCTGTAGGTTACGGCACTTCAGGTGCACATCCAGGTACTTTTTAAATGAGTTGAGGGTTTCTGCCTCTCCCACCCTTTCAGGCAGTGAGTTCCAGACCCCCAACACCCTCTGGGTGAAAAGATTTCTCAGCTCCCCTCTAATCCTTCTACCAATTACTTTAAATCTATGCCCCCTGGTTATTGACCCCTCTGCTAAGGGAAATAGGTCCTTCCTATCCACTCTATCTAGGCCCCTCATAATTTTGTACACCTCAATTAAATCTCCCCTCAGCCTCCTCAGTTCCAAAGAAAACAACCCCAGCCTGTCCAATCTTTCCTCATGGCTAAAATTCTCCAGTCCTGGCAACATCCTCGTAAATCTCCTCTGGACCCTCTCTATGTGGTGACCAGAACTGTGCCCAGTACAGTCTAGACCTTAAGCTCTGGAATTCCCTCCCTAAACCTCTCCCCCTCTCCCCCTCTCTCTCCTCATTTAAGATGCTCCTTAAAACCTACCTCTTTGACCAAGCTTTTGGTCACCTGCCCTAATATCTCCTTATGTGGCTCGGTGTTAATTTTTGTTTGATAATCGCTCCTGTGAAGCACCTTGGGACGTTTTACTACGTTAAAAACGCAAAATAAATGCAAGTTGTTGTAGTACCAGAGCCACCTCCTGCTTTATCAAACCCCAGTAACAGCCGTCAAACAGTTAAAGGTTTAATGCACAGAGGCACCTGGTTTATGAGGTAAAGCTCCCCTGGGTCAGTGATAACAAGTGAGAGAAGGATTGGCAGCAACAAGTGGATACTGGGTAAAGCTATTCCCCAATCTACTATCCCAGTCCTAGATTCAGTAAATAGGAACAAACTCACTCATTCACACAGAAGCCAGCATCGCAGACAAAGGCAGGAACTCTCACTGAGAGAGTCGGGCAGGGTCTCCATCAAGCAGCTTGCCTGTGTATGTGAGTGAGACCTTCGAAAACTCCCGCTGTTGGTAGGGTGGACTTTTTTGGAAAGTTTCCAGTGCAAGGTGAATGAGAGGAGCCATGTTTATGTACGGGGACCTTATTGATACGTACTGGCACGTGCAACTGTGCTGCCAGATGTTCAATGTCATTCCCATGGACTCCAAGGTCCGTCCTACACTAAGACTCAGAGAGAGAGGGTCTGCTTCTCAACCCACAGTCACCATGTTGCCTCCCTTCGATCAAACAGGTAATGCTTCTGTTCACCTTTGTCCCTGTGGTGTAGCCGGGAGCTGTGCTGTTTTGCTCCCCTTTTATTTAAGGTGGTGGGACACAGTGACGATCAGTGTGGTACAGAGCCTTGGTCAGACCCCGCCTGGAGTACTGGGCACCGCACTCTCAGAAAATGAGATCGAACCAACAGATTGAGGTGCGAATGGGAATGTCATTCCTTAACTAATAAAGTCTTGCATTTATATAGCGCCTTTCATGACCTCAGGACATCCCAAAGTGCTTTACAGAAATTTTTGAAGTGTAGTCACTGTTGTAATGTAGAAAACGTGGCAGCTAATTTGCACACAGCAAGATCCCACAAACAGCAATGTCATAATGACCAGATAATCTGTTGTATTTTTAGTGATGTTGGTTGAGGGATAAATATTGGCCAGGACACTGGGGTTAACTGCCCTGCTCTTCTTCGAAATAGTGGCCGTGGGATCTTTTGCATCCACCTGAGAGGGCAGACGGGGCCTCGGTTTAATATCTCATCCGAAAGACAGTGCAGCGCTCCCTCAGTACTGCACTGGGAGTGTGGGCCTGGATTATGTGCTCAAGTCTCTGAAGCGGGGTTTGAACCCATGACCTTCTGATTCAGAGGCGCAGTGACCCTTTGAATGTATGATTTGGAACAGGAGAGTGGGGAATGGAGCATTTTGGAGACGAGTGCTCAAATTCTGTAGCTGACATTTGGCGGACGTATCTGTTGGATAGAGGTACCCGGACTTTGGACTGTGCCCCCCTTCACACCCACACCCACCGCACTAAAATGCAACAGCTGAGTCGGGCCTTCCAAACCTCAGGGAGGATCTTCATTTTCATTCTCGGGATGCGGGCGTTGCTGACAAGGCCGGCATTTATTGCCCATTCCTAGTTGCCCCGAGAAGGTGGTGGAGGGCCAACTGAGGGGCTTGCTCAGCCACTTCAGGGGGCATTTAAGAGTCAACCATGTTTGGTGCGGGGTCTGGAGTCACGTATCGGCCCAGACCGGGTAAGGACGGCAGGTTTCCTTCCCTAAAGTGAACCAATTGGATTTTTACGACAATCCGACAGATTCACAGTCACTTTTACTGAGACCAGCTTTTTATTTCTAGATTTTTTTAACTGAATTCAAATTCTCAAACTGCCCATGGTGGGATTTGAACTCTCGTTCTCTGGATTATTAGTCCAGTAACATGACCACTACATTACTGTACCCCTATCTGCACCAACTAACCTCACTGTGTACCAAGGATGTCCCTTCACACACTACCAGTGACTGTGAGGACTTTTGGAAACATTTTCTGGACGAGATTATGTTGGGATAAATTCTTTCCCTTTGAGAATGTTGCCTGTGAAATGGGGCAGGGATATAACGCAGATTGATTGAATAATGCAGATTGTCGAGTTAAATTGATATCTGGGAATTGTCACTCCATTTTCATTGGGATCAGGGTTGAAGTTTGATCGAGTTTTCTTTGTGTTTCCTTCCCCCGGTGGGAATTGTTGGAGAGAGAGTCCATGATCCATGCAGTTTGTACATTAACACCTTGAATTATTCTGCATTTACTGTAGCAAGACATCCCAAGGCAGATTCCAATGGGGGCGAGGGGCTGAGAGAGTTCCTTCTTCCGCATATTTTTGTGGTGCTTATGTATTTAATTTTTATAGTGCCATCTTTCAAATGATTAGGACATCCCATTGGTGAAACCCACATTTCAAAGAGCTGAACATGAAAATAAAGCCTGCCTGAATTCAGTGTATTTATTCCTGCACAGATATTGTTTGTGCAATCTACAATTATTCAGTTAAAGGTTTGCTGTACAGAGGCACCTGGTCTGTGGGGTGACGCTCCCCTGGGTCAGTGACAACAGGTGAGAGAAGGAGAGGGAGCGGCAGGATTGTGGATAAAGATATTCCCCAGTCAGACCCAGTTTCAGTAAATAGGAACAAACTCTCTCTCACACACACACAAACTCCTCCCCCCCTCCACACAAACTCCCCCCCGACACACACACAAACAAGCGAGAGGCACAGACAGCGGCAGAAACTCTCGCTGAGAGGGCTGGGCAGGGTTTACATCAGTTAAATCTTTGAAATCTCCTGTTGGTGCTTGGAAGGACTTTCCGTGGCCTGGAGTGAATGAGAGGAACCATGATCTTCATTTACCAGGATGTGTTTATGACATTCTTCGAAGTGCACATGTGTTGTAAGATGTTCAACGCGGTGCCCATGATTCCCGACAGCCAACTTGTTGTGAGGCGCAGAGAGAGAGTGTCCAAGCCCACGCCCACAGTCAGCACCGTGCCTCCCTTTGACCAAACAGGTAACTGCTGTTCTCTATTCTTGTGCTGAAGCTGATATTTGTGCTCTCGATTCTGTTTTGTCTCAAAATTTCTGGTCCTCTTTTGTTGGCTGAAGCCAGGTGATTGATTCTGAGCTCTCTTCCATCGGTACCTGACGGTCCCCTGATACCCCGGCCAAGTGTTCACCGTTTATGTGTACAAGTCTAGTGAGGAACCTGACTGATGGGCTTGTTTCTGTGCCCTCCTGATATCCACACACACATCTATCCCCAGCAGAGTTCGCTGGATATTACTGAAGAGCAGAGATCCTGTGTTATCTTTGGCTCTCCTCATCTCAGTAAGAGGTGAGAACACCAATTAAAGAGGCCCACTCAGAATTCAAACTTTTTATCAGATAATCTGGGTACTTCCAATTACGGTTCAATTTTAAAATTCTCATCCTTGCTTTCAAGTCTCTCCTAGATCTCTGTAACCTCCTCCAGCCCTACACCCCTCCCCAATCTCTGTAACCTCCTCCAGCCCTACACCCCTCCCCAATCTCTGTAACCTCCTCCAGCCCTACACCCCTCCCCAATCTCTGTAACCTCCTCCAGCCCTACACCCCTCCCCAATCTCTGCAACCTCCTCCAGCCCTACACCCCTCCCCAATCTCTGTAACCTCCTCCAGCCCTACACCCCTCCCCAATCTCTGCAACCTCCTCCAGCTCGACAACCCTCCCCAATCTCTGTAACCTCCTCCAGCCCTACACCCCTCCCCAATCTCTGTAACCTCCTCCAGCCCAACAACCCTCCCCGATCTCTGTAACCTCCTCCAGCCCGACACCCCTCCCCAATCTCTGTAACCTCCTCCAGCCCAACAACCCTCCCCAATCTCTGTAACCTCCTCCAGCCCTACACCCCTCCCCAATCTCTGTAACCTCCTCCAGCCCAACAACCCTCCGAGGTCTCTGCATTTTTCCAATTCTGGCCTCTTGTGTATCCCTGATTTTAATCGCTCCACCATTGGCGGCCGTGCCTTCAGCTGCCTCGGCCTTAAGCTCTGGAATTCCCTCCCTAAACCTCTCCCCCTCTCCCCCTCTCCACCTCTCTCTCCTCCTTTAAGATGCTCCTTAAAACCTCCCTCTTTGACCAAGCTTTTGGTCCTTACATCTCCTTATGTCAAATTTTTCTCTGATAATCGCTCTTGAGAAGTGCCTTGGGTCGTTTTACTACGTTAAAGGTGTTATATAAATGCAGGTTGTTGTTATTGGTGCTCAGTGTGGTTGGATTTACTTCCCGAGGCTGTGGGGAACTCCCTGCACTGGTGACTTTTGTTGGAACAGAGGAGATTAGGGGGTGATTTAATGGAAGTGTTTAAAACTATGAAGAGATCGGACCGAATGTTTCCAGTGGTTGAGGATTGTAGAACGAGGCGATATAGACAGAAGATTAAATGTGAGAGATTGAGGACAGAGAGCAGGAGAAACTTTTCACACAGAGAGTTGTGAGGCTGTGGAATGAACGAGCGGAGTTCGTGATTGATCCAAAGACCATGTCAATATTTAAGAATAGGTTGGGTAGATGGTTGAAGGAAAGGGAAATAAAGAGAAATGGAAACAGGGGGGGCACATGGGACGAGGACGATTGCTCGTGTGGGGGATACACACCAGCACGGACTGGTTGGGCCCAACGGCCTGTTTCCATGTTGTAATTTCTATGTGATTCTCTGAGAGTGAAATTAGTGTTTGTGATTTTTATCCCATATTTTCAGAGTGGAAATGAACTAAATCAATCGAGTGAAATTTAAAATGGGAAATTCATTCATTAATTAGGCACAAGTGATACTTAAAGAAAGAAAGACTTGCATTTCTACAGAGCCTTTCACAACCTCAGGACGTCCCAAAACGCTTTACAGCCAATGAGTACTTTTGATGTGCAGTCACTGTTGTAATGTTGTAATGAAGGGAAACACAGCAGCTGATTTGCGCACAGCAAGATCCCACAAACAGCAACGTGATAAATGATCAGATCATCTGTTCTTTAGTGATGTTTATTTGAGGGATAAATATTGGCCCAGGGCACCGGGGAGAGCTTCTCTGCTCTTCTTCCAAATAATATCTTGGGTTCTTTTATATGTTTTATATTTGACAAATCAAATAGGGCAGTGCAGCCTTGAGGAAGAGTTTATTGAGTGTATTAGGGATGGATTTCTTGAGCAGTATGTAACTGATCCTACAAGGGGGCAAGCAACCTTGGACCTGGTCCTGTGTAATGAGCCAGGATTAATTAATAATGTCCTCGTTAAGGATCCCCTTGGAATGAGTGACCATAACATGGTTACATTCCATATCCAATTAGAGGGTGAGAAGGTTGGTTCTCAAACAAGCGTACTGAGCTTGAATAAAGGGGACTATGATGGTATGAGAGCGGAATTGATTAAAGTGGACTGGGAAAATAGATTAAAGGGTAAGACGGTACATGAGCAGTGGTGTTCATTCAAGGAGTTATTTTACTACTTTCAAAAAAAATACATTCCACTGAGGAAAAAAGGGTGTAAAAGAAATGACAGCCATCCGTGGCTAAGTAAAGAAATTAAGGATAGTATCCGACTAAAAACAAGGACATATAAGGTAGCCAAACTTAGTGGGAGGATAGAAGATTGGGAAGTCTTCAAAAGACAGCAAAAAGTAACTAAAGGATTGATTAAGAAAGGGAAGATAGATTATGAAAATAAACTAGCAAAAAATATAAAAACAGATAGCAAGAGTTTCTACAGTTATATAAAAAGAAAAAGGGTGGCTAAGGCAAACATAGGTCCCTTAGAGGATGAGACCAGGAAATTAATGGTGGGAAACATGGAGATGGCAAAAATGCTGAACAAATATTTTGTTTCAGTCTTTACGGTAGAGGACACTAAGAATATCCCAACACTGGACAAACAGGGGGGCTCTAGTGGGGGAGGAGCTTCATACGATTAAAATCACTAAGGAATTGGTACTCAGTAAATTAATGGGACTCAAGGCGGATAAATCCCCTGGACCTGATGGCTTACATCCCAGGGTCTTGAGGGAAGTGGCAGTAGGGATTGTGGATGCTTTGGTAATAATTTTCCAAAATTCTCTGGACTCGGCAAAGGTCCCGGCAGATTGGAAAACTGCCAATGTAACACCCTTATTTAAAAAGGGTAGTAGGCAGAAGGCTGGAAATTATGGACCAGTTAGCCTAACATCTGTGGTGTGTAAAATTTTGGAGTCTATTATTAAGGAGACAGTAGCGGAACATTTGGATAAACATAATTTAAGAGGAGAAAGTCAGCATGGCTTTACGAAGGGGAAGTCATGTCTGACAAATTTGCTTGAGTTCTTTGAGGATATAACGTACAGAGTGGATAAAGGGGAACCAGTGGATGTAGTGTATTTAGACTTCCAGAAGGCATTCGACAAGGTGCCACATAAAAGATTATTGCTCAAGATAAAGAATCACTGGATTGGGGGTAATATTCTGGCATGGGTGGAGGATTGGTTATCTAACAGGATGTGGAGATGCCGGTGATGGACTGGGGTTGACAATTGTAAACAATGTCACGCTACACGTTACCCCACCAGCGAACAAATGTTATCTGTTTTTAATATAACGGTAGTAAACAATTTTACAACACCAAGTTATCGTCCAGCAATTTTATTTTAAATTCACAAGCTTTCGGAGGCTACCTCCTTCCTCAGGTGAACGATGTGGAAATGAAATCCTCAAAATGAAATCGCATTTATAATTCACAGAACAATGCTTGGTGAGTACAGACAGTTTTTTCAACTGCCCGTTGCCAAGGCAATCAGTGTGCAGACAGACAGGTGTTACCTGCCAGGTCTCAGAATATACAAATCACCAAAAAAAACAACAAACAAAAAAAAAACAGGATAGAATCATAGAATCATAGAATCATAGAAGTTACAACATGGAAACAGGCCCTTCGGCCCAACATGTCCATGTCGCCCAGTTTATACCACTAAGCTAGTCCCAATTGCCTGCACTTGGCCCATATCCCTCTATACCCATCTTCCCCATGTAACTGTCCAAATGCTTTTTAAAAGACAAAATTGTACCCGCCTCTACTACTGCCTCTGGCAGCTCGTTCCAGACACTCACCACCCTTTGAGTGAAAAAATTGCCCCTCTGGATCCTTTTGTATCTCTCCCCTCTCACCTTAAATCTGTGCCCCCTCGTTATAGACTCCCCTACCTTTGGGAAAAGATTTTGACTATCGACCTTATCTATGCCCCTCATTATTTTATAGACTTCTATAAGATCACCCCTTAACCTCCTACTCTCCAGGGAAAAAAGTCCCAGTCTGTCTAACCTCTCCCTGTAAGTCAAACCATCAAGTCCCGGTAGCATCCTAGTAAATCTTTTCTGCACTCTTTCGAGTTTAATAATATCCTTTCTATAATAGGGTGACCAGAACTGTACACAGTACTCCAAGTGTGGCCTCACCAATGCCCTGTACAACTTCAACAAGACATCCCAACTCCTGCATTCAATGTTCTGACCAATGAAACCAAGCATGCTGAATGCCTTCTTCACCACCCTATCCACCTGTGACTCCACTTTCAAGGAGCTATGAATCTGTACTCCTAGATCTCTTTGTTCTATAACTCTCCCCAACGCCCTACCATTAACGGAGTAGGTCCTGGCCCGATTCGATCTACCAAAATGCATCACCTCACATTTATCTAAATTAAACTCCATCTGCCATTCATCGGCCCACTGGCCCAATTTATCAAGATCCCGTTGCAATCCTAGATAACCTTCTTCACTGTCCACAATGCCACCAATCTTGGTGTCATCTGCAAACTTACTAACCATGCCTCCTAAATTCTCATCCAAATCATTAATATAAATAACAAATAACAGCGGACCCAGCACTGATCCCTGAGGCACACCGCTGGACACAGGCATCCAGTTTGAAAAACAACCCTCTACAACCACCCTCTGTCTTCTGTCGTCAAGCCAATTTTGTATCCAATTGGCTACCTCACCTTGGATCCCATGAGATTTAACCTTATGTAACAACCTACCATGCGGTACCTTGTCAAATGCTTTGCTGAAGTCCATGTAGACCACGTCTACTGCACAGCCCTCATCTATCTTCTTGGTTACCCCTTCAAAAAACTCAATCAAATTCGTGAGACATGATTTTCCTCTCACAAAACCATGCTGACTGTTCCTAATTAGTCCCTGCCTCTCCAAATGCCTGTAGATTCTGTCCCTCAGAATACCCTCTAACAACTTACCCTCTAACAACTTACCCACTACAGATGTCAGGCTCACTGGTCTGTAGTTCCCAGGCTTTTCCCTGCCGCCCTTCTTAAACAAAGGCATAACATTTGCTACCCTCCAATCTTCAGGCACCTCACCTGTAGCGGTGGATGATTCAAATATCTCTGCTAGGGGACCCGCAATTTCCTCCCTAACCTCCCATAACGTCCTGGGATACATTTCATCAGGTCCCGGAGATTTATCTACCTTGATGCGCGTTAAGACTTCCAGCACCTCCCTCTCTGTAATATGTACACTCCTCAAGACATCACTATTTATTTCCCCAAGTTCCCTAACATCCATGCCTTTCTCAACCGTAAATAGAGAGGTAGAAACATAGAAAAGACAGCAACTGACCCGTTATATTAAAAACAGATAACATTTGTTCGCTGGTGGGGTAACGTGTAGCATGACATGAACCCAAGATCCCGGTTGAGGCCGTCCTCATGGGTGCGGAACTTGGCTATCAATTTCTGCTCGACGATTTTGCGTTGTCGTGTGTCTCGAAGGCCGCCTTGGAGTACGCTTACCCGAAGGTCAGTGGATGAATGTCCATGACTGCTGAAGTGTTCCCCGACTGGGAGGGAACCCTCCTGTTTGGCGATTGTTGCGCGGTGTCCGTTCATCCGTTGTCGCAGTGTCTGCATGGTCTCGCCAACGTACCATGCTCCGGGGCATCCTTTCCTGCAACGTATGAGGTAGACAACGTTGGCCGAGTCACAGGAGTATGAACCATGCACCTGGTGGGTGGTGTCCTCTCGTGTGATGGTGGTACCTGTGTCGATGATCTGGCATGTCTTGCAGAGGTTACCGTGGCAGGGTTGTGTGGTGTCGTGGACGCTGTTCTCTTGAAAGCTGGGTAATTTGCTGCGAACGATGGTCTGTTTGAGGTTGGGTGGCTGTTTAAAGGCGAGTAGTGGAGGTGTGGGGATGGCCTTAGCGAGGTGTTCGTCGTCATTGATGACATGTTGAAGGCTGCGGAGAACATGGCGCAGTTTCTCTGCTCCGGGGAAGTACTGGACGACGAAGGGTACTCTGTTGGTTGCGTCCCGTGTTAGTCTCCTGAGGAGGTCTGCGCGATTTTTCGCTGTGTCCCGTCGGAACTGTCGATCGATGAGTCGAGCGTCATATCCCGTTCTTACGAGGGCGTCTTTCAGCGTCTGTAGGTGTCCATCGCGTTCCTCCTCGTCTGAGCAGACCCTGTGTATTCGCAGGGCCTGTCCATAGGGGATGGCCTCTTTGACGTGGTTAGGGTGGAAGCTGGAAAAGTGGAGCATCGTGAGGTTGTCCGTGGGCTTGCGGTAGAGTGAGGTGCTGAGGTGCCCGTCTTTGATGGAGATTCCTGTGTCCAAGAAAGAAACTGATTCTGAGGAGTAGTCCATGGTGAGCTTGATGGTGGGATGGAACTTGTTGATGTTATCGTGTAGTCTCTTTCGTGATTCCTTGCCGTGGGTCCATCGAAAGAAAATGTCGTCGATGTATCTGGTGTATAGTGTTGGTTGGAGGTCCTGTGCAGTGAAGAAGTCGTGCTCGAACTTGTGCATGACAATGTTGGCGTATTGCGGTGCGAATTTGGTCCCCATGGCTGTTCCGTGTGTTTGGGTAAAGAACTGGTTATCGAAGGTGAAGACATTGTGATCCAGGATGAAGCGGATGAGTTGTAGGATGGCGTCCGGAGATTGTCTGTTGTTGGTGTTGAGTATTGATGCTGTCGCAGCGATGCCGTCATCGTGGGGGATACTGGTGTAGAGTGCCGAGACGTCCATCGTGGTGAGAAGTGTTCCTGGTTCAACTGGTCCGTGGGTACTGAGTTTTTGTAGGAAGTCTGTAGTCTCGCGACAGAAGCTGGGGGTTCCCTGCACGATGGGTTTCAGGATGCCCTCGATGTATCCAGAGAGGTTCTCACACAGGGTTCCGTTGCCTGATACAATAGGACGTCCGGGTGTGTTGGCTTTGTGTATCTTTGGGAGGCAGTAGAAGTCTCCCACGCGGGGAGTACGTGGGATGAGAGCGCGTAGGATGTTTTGAAGGTCTGGATCGAAGGTCTTGATATAACGGGTCAGTTGCTGTCTTTTCTATGTTTCTACCTCTCTATCTCTGTTTTTTTTTTGTTTGTTGTTTTTTTTGGTGATTTGTATATTCTGAGACCTGGCAGGTAACACCTGTCTGTCTGCACACTGATTGCCTTGGCAACGGGCAGTTGAAAAAACTGTCTGTACTCACCAAGCATTGTTCTGTGAATTATAAATGTGATTTCATTTCGAGGATTTCATTTCTCACACAAACACAAACATCAGGGAAATTACCCGGGACATGCAGACAGGTTCTGTTAGGATCATGGCTGATCTGATCTCCACATCAGGATCAGATCAGCCATGATCTTATTGAATGGCGGAGCAGGCACGAGGGGCCGATTGGCCTACTCCTGCTCCTATTTCTTATGTTTCTTATCTTATGTTATATCCAACTGAGAGGCCCGAGAGGGCTTCGGATTAACGTCATATCCGATCGAACCCACTATTGTGCGAGGGGGGAAAGCTGACCGAGAGCTGGATCTAGTTTCCATGAAATGCCGGCATTCTTAATCTAGCAATCAAAGGTTTACTGTACAGAAGCTCCTTGTCTGTGAAGGGTGGAGGTCCCTCGGGTCAGAGACAGCAGGTGAGAGAAAGATCGGGAGAGGCTGCAGGATTCTGGGTAAAGCTATTCCCCAATCTCCAAACGCAGAGCCTGTTTCAGTAAATAGGAACAAAACTCTCTCTCTCTCTCTCTCTCCCTTTCTCACACAAACACAAACATCAGGGAAATTACCCGGGACATGCAGACAGGCTCTGCATCAATCTCTCCGCTGCCGCCTGTCTACTGAAAGACTTTAGAGAAGTTGTGCCATTGATTGGAAGGACTTTTTGGAAGATTCCAGAGCAGTGTGAAGGAGAGGAGCCATGAGGCTTCTGTACATGAAGCTGAGTTACTTATTCTCCAACCTCCAGATGTGCTGTCATCTGTTCGACTCCACTCCGATCCTTTCCCATCATCAACTCAGGCAGATTATCAGAAGCACCGTACCTAAAGTAAAGACCCAGCTCAGTACTGAGGCTCCTTACGACCAGACAGGTAACTGTAGTGAGTTCTCGTGTACTGTCGCTCATCGTGCTGTTGACCTTCTATTCACCTCCTGTCCTGTCTTTCTGCTGATGGCGGACAGGGTTCCACAGGTGCCAGTCGTCCCCCCTGTTAATCCCCAACCCAATTTCCCATCTTTGATCCTAGACGGTCAGCAGGCTTTTCAACTGTGGGGAGCATCACAGCCGAGCTTAACGCTGTCTTTGTCCGATGTCCAAATCTTTGCACTTTCCGGAGGACATAAAAAACCTGCAAGGGGATATAGACAGGCTGGGTGAGTGGGCAGAGATTTGGCAGATGCAATATAATATTGGAAAATGTGAGGTTATGCACTTTGGCAGGAAAAATCAGAGAGCAAGTTATTTTCTTAATGGCGAGAGACTGGAAAGTACTGCAGTACA
Source organism: Heptranchias perlo (assembly GCF_035084215.1). NCBI lineage: Eukaryota > Metazoa > Chordata > Chondrichthyes > Hexanchiformes > Hexanchidae > Heptranchias > Heptranchias perlo. Next base: position 82,048,612 of record NC_090335.1, on the reverse strand, counting down.
AAGGGATCTGGGGGTCCTCGTGCAAGAAAATCAAAAAGTTAGTTTGCAGGTGCAGCAGGTGATCAAGAAGGCCAATGGAATGTTGGCTTTTATTGCTCGGGGGATAGAATATAAAAACAGGGAGGTATTGCTGCAGTTATATAAGGTATTGGTGAGACCGCACCTGGAATACTGCATACAGTTTTGGTGTCCATACTTAAGAAAAGACATACTTGCTCTCGAGGCAGTACAAAGAAGGTTCACTCGGTTAATCCCGGGGATGAGGGGGTGGACATATGAGGAGAGGTTGAGTAGATTGGGACTCTACTCATTGGAGTTCAGAAGAATGAGAGGCGATCTTATTGAAACATATAAGATTGTGAAGGGGCTTGATCGGGTGGATGCGGTAAGGATGTTCCCAAGGATGGGTGAAACCAGAACTAGGGGGCATAATCTTAGAATAAGGGGCTGCTCTTTCAAAACTGAGATGAGGAGAAACTTCTTCACTCAGAGGGTGGTAGGTCTGTGGAATTTGCTGCCCCAGGAAGCTGTGGAAGCTACATCATTAAATAAATTTAAAACAGAAATAGACAGTTTCCGAGAAGTAAAGGGAATTAGGGGTTACGGGGAGCGGGCAGGAAATTGGACATGAAGCTGAGTTCGGATCGGTCAAGGCCCTGTGGGTGGCGGAGAGGGCCCAGGGGCTGAGTGGCCGGGTCCTGCTCCTACTTCTTGTGTTCTTTGGATTTGAGGTTAGGATCAGATCAGCCATGATCTTATTGAATGGCGGAGCAGGCTCGAGGGGCCGATTGGCCTACTCCTGCTCCTATTTCTTATGTTCTTATGTTCTCATCAGGAGCAGGATTTTTTGAACCTTCCGAATCGATAGGGAAACTGAGACTAACGATGAGAACCCTGCTCCCACCTCCCGTCATCAGCACAGAGCAAGGACCAAACTCCAGCCCTGCCTGTATTGTACAGTTGAGAGTCACAGTGATCAATGCATCGACCCATTGGGGGAGCATCGTGTCGGTGATGCTTCGAGTTAAATTAGTTAAGTGTTTGTTTCAGATCTGTAATCAGGTCCCATCAAAAGCCGATGATATTAATCTAATAGTTAAAGGTTACTGTACAGGGGCACCTGGTCTGTGGGGTGACGCTCCCCTGGGTCAGTGACAACAGGTGAGAGAAGGAGAGGGAGCAGCAGGATTGTGGATAAAGATATTCCCCAGTCAGACCCAGTTTCAGTAAATAGGAACAAACTCTCTCTCACACACACAAGCAAGTATCAGGGAGAGCGGCAGAAACTCTCACTGAGGGAGACAGGCAGGATCTTCAAGAGGCAAATTGCTGCTGCCCGTGTCTGTGAGACAGACCTTCGAAAACTCCCGCTGTTGTTTAGAAGGACTTTTGGGAGAGTTTCTAGAGCGGGGTGAATGAGAGGAGCCATGTTCCTGTATAACGGATTGATTCAGGCATTGTATGAAGTGCAAATGTGTTGTAAACTGTTCAACGCCTCTCCAATGATTCCTGATAATCGAATTATGGTGAAGCTCAGAGAGAGAGTGTCTAATTCTGGGCCCACAGTCAGCACCGTGCCTCCCTTTGACCAAACAGGTAACTGCTGTGCTCTCTCCGTGTGTTCTGTGTTGTAGCTGACAGCTGTGCAGGTAATTTCATTTACCTCAAATTTTGTTCCCCTTTTTGATTCAAGTCGGTGTCTCGATAACCTCCTCCATCCCCACAACCCTCCGAGATCTCTGCGCTCCTCCAATTCTGGCCTCTTGCACATCCCCAATTTTAATCGCTCCACCATTGGCGGCCGTGCCTTCAGCTGCCTCGGCCCTGAGCTCTGGAATTCCCTCCCTAAACCTCTCTACTCCTTTATGATGCTCTTGAAATCTTATCTCTTTGACTAAGCTTTTGGTCACCTGTGCTAATATATTTCCTTATGTGACTTGGTGTTAACATCCCTGCGTTGAAAAAATTGTCTGTAATCACCAAGCATTGTTCTGTGAATTATAAATGCGACATTGCGACATTAAAGGCAGTGTAGAGATGCAAGTTGTTGTTGTTATGCTCTATCGGTACCTGCTGCCGCCTGCCTGCCTCACCCAGATGGGCACTGACTCTGTGCAAGTCCAGGCAGTGCAGATTGGCCGAATATGTCAGCCGTGGCTCTGTGGGCAGCAATCTCGCGCCTCTGAGTCAGAAGGTCGTGGGTTCATGTCCCACTCTAGGGAATTGAGCCCATAATCCAGGCTAATGCTCCCGGTGCCAGTACTGAGGGAGCGCTGCACTGTCGGAGGTGCCGTCTTTCGGATGAGACGTTAAACCGAGGCCCCTTCTGCCCTCTCAGGTGGCCATGAAAGCATCCACGGCCACTATTTCAAAGAAGAGCAGGGGGAGTTCTCCCCGGTGTCCTGGGCCAATATTTTTGCCTCAACCAACATCACTAAAAAACAGATTATTTGGTTATTTCCCACATTGCTGTTTGTGGGAGCTTGCTTTCTGCAAGATGGCTGCCGTGTCTCCTATATTACAAAGTGGCTGCACTTCAAAAGTACTTCATTGGCTGTAAAACACTTTGGAACATCCTAAGGTCATGAAAGGCGCTGTAGAAATTCAAGTCTTTCTTTATCGCTGAGCTGAGGGGTCTGAGAGACAAACCTGACTCTGCTCACCTGATGGGAAACGCAGTCACTTCCAGTACCGTTCACTGGCTGCTTTTCAGGAGCAGGGTCTCTGGGTAATTTTGGGGTTGTACCCTCCCTAGGTAAGGGGTGACTAGTAGTGATTATAATAGTGATTGTAATAGTGATTATAATAGTGATTATAGAACCTGAAACACCACTGCAGCTCACCACATGACGATACGTTCCGATCGGGGCTGAGCTGATTTTATGGCTCGATACCACATATTGCGTTGAATTTAGTCACTGAACCTTGGAGAGGGTGCAGAGGAGATTTACCAGAATGGTACCAGGGATGAGGAACTTCAGTTATGTGGAGAGACTGGAGAAGCTGGGATTGTTCTCCTTAGAGCAGAGAAGGTTAAGGGGAGATTTGATCGAGGTGTTCAAAATCATAAACGGTTTTGATAGAGTAAATAAGGAGAAACTGTTTCTATTGGTAGGAGGGTCGGTAACCAGAGGACACAGATTTAAGGTGATCGGCAAAAGAACCAGAGGGGAGATGAGGAGAAATATCTTTTACTCAGCGAGTTGTTCTGATCTGGAATGCGCTGCCTGAAAGGGCGGTGGAAGCAGATTCAATAATAACTTTCAAAAGGGAATCGGATAAATACTTGAAAAGGAAATAAATTGCAGGGCTGTGGGAAAGAGCGGGGGAGTGGGACTAATTGGATAGCTCTTTCAAAGGGCTGGCACAGGCACGATGGGCCAAATGGCCTCCTTCTGTGCTGTCTCATATTATAATTATAACCATTTAATGCATTTGTTGAGATTGAGTCTCTCAGCTCTCCATTGACCTGCACGACAGACACTCACAGTCACACTCACTCACACTCACAGACTCACACACACATTCACACACACACACATACACTCACACACATACACTCACACTCATACACTCACACTCATATACACTCACTCATACACACACTCACTCACACTCACACACACATTCACACACACACATACACTCACACTCATACACACTCACTCATACACACACTCACTCACACTCACACACACATACACACACACACATACACACTCACTCATACTCACATAATAACACTCTCACACACATACATGCTCAGACATGCACACTCACACTAACACACACACACTCACACTAACACACACACACTCACACTAACACACACACACTCACACACACACACTCACACACACACACACTCACACACACACACACTCCTACTCACACACACGTGAATAATTCGGATTGCACTGGAGTCAATCGGAGAGGTTCTGTGGGACAGGCTGCACCGATCACCAGCCTGTGTGCAGGAGCCAGCACTGAGCTCGACCTGATTTCAGTTTCGATCAAATGTTGGTGTGTGCAATTAAAAGTTTGCGATACTGAGCCACCTGCTCCAGGAAGCAAAGCTCCCCCGGGGTCAGTGAGAACCGATGAGAAAAGCAGAGCGAGGCAAGAGAATTCTGGGTACAGATATTGCCCAACCTACAGGCTGCGTCGCAGTTTCAGGGAATAGAAACACCCCCCCTCCACACACACCAGGGACACTGGTGTAGAGACAGTCGGAGAGGGATCAGTGAGGGGTCAGGACAAGTCGTTTGCTGCTGCCTTTGTGCGTGTGTGTTGGACAGAGCTTCGAAAACCCTCGCGGTTAATTGGAAGGAGTTTGGGGACCATTTGAGCAGCAGGGTGAATGCGAGGAGCTGTGATGCTCTACATGCGACTGTTCCCCTTGTTCTCCAGGGTGCAGATGTGCTGTCACCTTTTCGACACGTCTCCAATCCTTACCCAGAATCAGCTTGTGCAGAGGCTGCGAGAGAGAGGGTCTATCACTAAGGCGAAAGGAAGCTCCGCTGCTCCTTACGAACCGACAGGTAACCATAGTGAGTTCTCGTGTACTGTCGCTCATCGTGCTGTTGACCTTCTATTCACCTCCTGGCCTGTCCTTCTGCTGAAGGCAGTGACTGATGGCGGACAGGGTTCCACAGGTGCCAGTAGTCCCCCCTGTTAATCCCCAACCCAATTTCCCATTTTTGTTCCGAGACGGTCAGCAGGCTTTTCAACTGTGGGGAGCATCACAGCCGAGCTCAACGCCGTCTTTGTCCGATGTCCAAACCTTTGCACTTTCCGGCAGGGGTCAAGGGTTAATGATCAGGAGCAGGATTTTTTGAACCTTCCGAATCGATAGGGAAACTGAGACTAACGATGAGAACCCTGCTCCCATCTCCCGTCATCAGCACAGAGCAAGGACCAAACTCCAGCCCTGCCTGTATTGTACAGTTGAGAGTCACAGTGAGCAATGCATCGACCCATTGGGGGAGCACCGTGTTGGTGATGCTTCGAGTTAAATTAGTTAAGTGTTTGTTTCAGATCTGTAATCAGGTCCCATCAAAAGCCGATGATATTAATCTAATAGTTAAAGGTTACTGTACAGAGGCACCTGGTCTGTGGGGTGACGCTCCCCTGGGTCAGTGACAACAAGTGAGAGAAGGAGAGGGAGCAGCAGCAGGATTGTGGATAAAGATATTCCCCAGTCAGACCCAGTTTCAGTAAATAGGAACAAACTCTCTCTCACACACACAAGCAAGTATCAGGGAGAGCGGCAGAAACTCTCACTGAGGGAGACAGGCAGGATCTTCAAGAGGCAAATTGCTGCTGCCCGTGTCTGTGAGACAGACCTTCGAAAACTCTCGCTGTTGTTTGGAAGGACTTTTGGGAGAGTTTCTAGAGCGGGGTGAATGAGAGGAGCCATGTTTGTGTATAACGGATTGATTCAGGCATTGTATGAAGTGCAAGTATGTTGTAAAATGTTCAACGCCTTTCCAGTGATTCCTGATAATCAAATTATGGTGAAGCTCAGAGAGAGAGTGTCTAATTCTGGGCCCACAGTCAGCACCGTGCCTCCCTTTGACCAAACAGGTAATTGCTGTGCTCTCTCCGTGTGTTCCGTGTTTTAGGTTATGTGGTGATTCTGTTTCCCTTAAAATTTCTTGCCCCTTTTGACTGAAGCCGGTGAATGATAATCTCATCCAGCCCAGAACCCTCCCTATCCCTGTAACCTCCTCCAGCCCAGAACCCTCCACAACCTCCGTAACCTCCTCCAGCCCTACAACCCTCCCTGATCTCTGTAACCTCCTCCAGCCCTAAAACCCTCCACAACCTCCGTAACCTCCTCCAGCCCTACAACCCTCCCTGATCTCTGTAACCTCCTCCAGCCCTACAACCCTCCCTGATCTCTGTAACCTCCTCCAGCCCTACAACCCTCCACAACCTCCGTAACCTCCTCCAGCCCTACAACCCTCCCTAATCTCTCTAACCTCCTCCAGCCCTACAACCCTCCCTGATCTCTCTAACCTCCTCCAGCCCTACAACCCTCCCTGATCTCTCTAACCTCCTCCAGCCCTATAACCCTCCCCTATCTCTGTAACCTCCTCCAGCCCGACAACCCTCCGAGATCTCTGCAGTCCTCCAATTCTGGCCTCTTGAGCACCCCGATTATCATCGCTCCACCATTGGCGGCCGTGCCTTCAGCTGCCTCGGCCCTAAGCTCTGGAATTCCCTCCCTAAACCTCTCCACCTCTCTCTACCTCTCTCTCCTCCTTTAAGATGCTCCTTAAAACCTCCCTCTTTGACCAAGCTTTTGGTCCTTATATCTCCTTATGTCAAATTTTTCTCTGATAATCGCTCTTGAGAAGTGCCTTGGGTCGTTTTACTACGTTAAAGGTGTTATATAAATGCAGGTTGTTGTTATTGGTGCTCAGTGTGGTTGGATTTACTTCCCGAGGCTGTGGGGAACTCCCTGCACTGGTGACTTTTGTTGGAACAGAGGAGATTACGGGGTGATTTAATGGAAGTGTTTAAAACTATGAAGAGATCGGACCGAATGTTTCCAGTGGTTGAGGATTGTAGAACGAGGCGATATAGACAGAAGATTAAATGTGAGAGATTGAGGACAGAGAGCAGGAGAAACTTTTCACACAGAGAGTTGTGAGGCTGTGGAATGAACGAGCGGAGTTCGTGATTGATCCAAAGACCATGTCAATATTTAAGAATAGGTTGGGTAGATGGTTGAAGGAAAGGGAAATAAAGAGAAATGGAAACAGGGGGGCACATGGGACGAGGACGATTGCTCGTGTGGGGGATACACACCAGCACGGACTGGTTGGGCCCAACGGCCTGTTTCCATGTTGTAATTTCTATGTGATTCTCTGAGAGTGAAATTAGTGTTTGTGATTTTTATCCCATATTTTCAGAGTGGAAATGAACTAAATCAATCGAGTGAAATTTAAAATGGGAAATTCATTCATTAATTAGGCACAAGTGATACTTAAAGAAAGAAAGACTTGCATTTCTACAGAGCCTTTCACAACCTCAGGACGTCCCAAAACGCTTTACAGCCAATGAGTACTTTTGATGTGCAGTCACTGTTGTAATGTTGTAATGAAGGGAAACACAGCAGCTGATTTGCGCACAGCAAGATCCCACAAACAGCAACGTGATAAATGATCAGATCATCTGTTTTTTAGTGATGTTTCTTTGAGGGATAAATATTGGCCCAGGACACCGTGGAGAGCTTCTCTGCTCTTCTTCCAAATAATATCTTGGGTTGTTTTATATCCAACTGAGAGGCCCGAGAGGGCTTCGGATTAACGTCATATCCGATCGAACCCACTATTGTGCGAGGGGGGAAAGCTGACCGAGAGCTGGATCTAGTTTCCATGAAATGCCGGCATTCTTAATCTAGCAATCAAAGGTTTACTGTACAGAAGCTCCTTGTCTGTGAAGGGTGGATTTCCCTCGGGTCAGAGACAGCAGGTGAGAGAAAGATCGGGAGAGGCTGCAGGATTCTGGGTAAAGCTATTCCCCAATCTCCAAACGCAGAGCCTGTTTCAGTAAATAGGAACAAAACTCTCTCTGTCTCTCTCTCTCCCTTTCTCACACAAACACAAACATCAGGGAAATTACCCGGGACATGCAGACAGGCTCTGCATCAATCTCTCCGCTGCCGCCTGTCTACTGAAAGACTTTAGAGAAGTTGTGCCATTGATTGGAAGGACTTTTTGGAAGATTCCAGAGCAGTGTGAAGGAGAGGAGCCATGAGGCTTCTGTACATGAAGCTGAGTTACTTGTTCTCCAACCTCCAGATGTGCTGTCATCTGTTCGACTCCACTCCGATCCTTTCCCATCATCAACTCAGGCAGATTATCAGAAGCACCGTACCTAAAGTAAAGACCCAGCTCAGTACTGAGGCTCCTTACGACCAGACAGGTAACTGTAGTGAGTTCTCGTGTACTGTCGCTCATCGTGCTGTTGACCTTCTATTCACCTCCTGGCCTGTCCTTCTGCTGATGGCGGACAGGGTTCCACAGGTGCCAGTAGTCCCCCCTGTTAATCCCCAACCCAATTTCCCATCTTTGATCCTAGACGGTCAGCAGGCTTTTCAACTGTGGGGAGCGTCACAGCCGAGCTTAACGCTGTCTTTGTCCGAGGTCCAAACCTTCGCACTTTCCGGCAGGGGTCAAGGGTTAATGATCAAGAGCTGGAACTGCGGATGATTTTTTGAACCTTCCGAATCGATAGGGAAACTGAAACTAACGATGAGAACCCTGCTCCCAGCTCCCGTCATCAGCACAGAGCAAGGACCAAACTCCAGCCCTGCCTGTATTGTACATTTGAGAGTCACAGTGATCAATGCATCGACCCATTGGGGGAGCACCGTGTCGGTGATGCTTCGAGTTAAATTGTTTTCAACACCAAGTTATAGTCCAGCAATTTTATTTTATATTCACAAGCTTTCGGAGGCTTCCTCCTTCCTCAGGTGAACGATGTGGAACGAGGTGAACATCGTTCACCTGAGGAAGGAGGAAGCCTCCGAAAGCTTGTGAATTTAAAATAAAATTGCTGGACTATAACTTGGTGTTGTAAAATTGTTTACTAGAGTTAAATTAGTTAAGTGTTTGTTTCAGATCTGTAATCAGGTCCCATCAAAAGCCGGTGATATTAATCTAATAGTTAAAGGTTACTGTACAGAGGCACCTGGTCTGTGGGGTGACGCTCCCCTGGGTCAGTGACAACAGGTGAGAGAAGGAGAGGGAGCAGCAGCAGGATTGTGGATAAAGATATTCCCCAGTCAGACCCAGTTTCAGTAAATAGGAACAAACTCTCTCTCACACACACAAGCAAGTATCAGGGAGAACGGCAGAAACTCTCACTGAGGGAGACAGGCAGGATCTTCAAGAGGCAAATTGCTGCTGCCCGTGTCTGTGAGACAGACCTTCGAAAACTCCCGCTGTTGTTTCGAAGGACTTTTGGGAGAGTTTCTGGAGCAGGGTGAATGAGAGGAGCCATGTTTGTGTATAACTGAGTTTTTCATAGGAAGATAGGAGCATGATGAGGCCATTCAGCCCCTCGAGCCTGTTGCCATTCAATGAGATCATGGCTGATCTGTGACCTAACTCCATATACCCTCCTTAGCCCCATATCCCTTAATGCCTTTGGTTAACAAAAATCTATCAATCTCAGATATAAAATTAACAATTGATCTCACATCAACTTTCGTTGATGGAAGTGAGTTCCAAACTTGTACTGCTCTTTCCTGTAGAAGCATTTCCTAACTTCAGTCCTGAAAGTCCTGGCTCTAATTTTTAGTCTATGTCCCCCAGTCCTAGACTCCCCAACCAGCGGAAATAGTTTCTCTCTATCTACCCTATCAGATACATAAGAACATAAGAACGTAAGGAATAGGAGCAGGAGTAGACCATCCGGCCCCTCGAGCCTGCTCCGCCATTCAATAACCTCATGGCTGATCTTCTATCTCAACGCCATTTTCCTGCACCGTTCCCATATCCTTTGATGCCTTTAATATCTCGAAATCTATCGATCTCTGTTTTGAATGTACTCAATGACTGAGCCTCCACAGCCCCCTGGGGTAGAGAATTCCAAAGATTCACCACCCTCTGAGTGAAGAAATTTCTCCTCATCTCAGTCCTAATTGGCCGACCCCTTATTCTGAGACTGTGACCCCTGGTTCTCGACTCTCCAGCCAGGAGAAACATCCTCCCTGCATCTACCCTGTCGAGCCCTGTAAGAAATTTATATGTTTCAATGAGATCAACTCTCATTCTTCTAAACTCTAGAGAATACAGGCCTACTCTACTCAATCTCTCCTCATACGACAATCCCGCCATCCCAGGAAACAGTCTGGTGAACCTTTGTTGCACTCCCTCTATGGCAAGTATATCCTTTCTTAGGTAAGGAGACCAAAACTGTACACAATACTCCAGGTGTGGTCTCACCAAGGCCCTGTATAATTGCAGTAAGACATCTTTACTCCTGTACTCAAATCCTCTTGTAATAAAGGCCAACATACCATTTGCCTTCCTAATTGCTTGCTGCACCTGCATGTTTGCTTTCAGTGACTCATGTACAAGGACACCCAGGTCCCTTTGAACATCAACATTTCCCAATCTCTCACCATTTAAAAAATACTCTGCATTTCTGTTTTTCCTGCCAAAGTGGATAACTTCACATTTTCCACATTATATTCCATCTGCCATGTTCTTGCCCACTCACTTAGCCTGTCTATATCCCCTTGAAGCCTCTTTGCATCCTCCTCACAACTCACATTCCCACCTAGTTTTGTGTCATCAGCAAACTTGGAGATGTTACATTTGGTCCCCTCATCCAAATCATTGATATAGATTGTGAATAGCTGGGGCCCAAGCACTGATCCCTGCGGTACCCCACTAGTCACAGTCTGCCAACCTGAAAAAGACCCGTTTATTCCTACTCTCTGTTTCCTGTCTGTTAACCAATTCTCAATCCATGCCAGTATATTACCCCCAATCCCATGTGCTCTAACTTTGTTCACCAACCTCCTGTGTGGGACCTTATCAAAAGCCTTCTGAAAATCCAAATAAACCACATCAACTGGTTCCCCCTTATCCATTCTACTGGTTACATCCTCAAAGAATCCCTTAATATCTTGAAAACTTTGATCAAATCACCCCTTAATCTTCTAAATTCCAGGGAATACAACCCTATTTTGTGTAATCTCTGCTCGTAATTTAACCCTTGGAGTCCAGGTATTAATCCAGTAAATCTACGCTGCACTCCCTCCAAGGCCAATACATCCTTCCTCAGGTGCCCAGAACTGCTCACAGTACTCCAGGTGTGGTCTCACCAGGGTTTTGTATAGCTGCAGCATAACTTCTGCCCCCTTGTACTCCAGTCCTCCAGATATAAAGGCCAGCATTCCATTAACCTTTTTGATTATTTTCTGTACCTGTCCATGACATTTTAATGATCTGTGTACATGGACCCCATGGTCTCTTTGGACCACCACTGTTTCGAGCTTTTCACCATTTAGAAAGTGCTCTGATCTAACCTTTTCAAGCATTGTATGAAGTGCTAATGTGTTGTAAACTGTTCAACACCTCTCCAATGATTCCTGATAATCAACTTGTGAAGCTCAGAGAGAGAGGGCTCAATTTTAATTTGGAATTGCGGGTGCATTGGGGGCGGGGATGCCGTGAAAACCGGGGAAAAAAGGATCGGGAAATGAACCCGGCTCCAACATGCCGACTTCTGCGTCTCACAAAGACGCATCTCAGAGCGCATGGCTTTCCCAAACCCGGACGACCCGACTGCAATTAAAGCTGACGGGACGATATTTAAAGAAGCAAATGTACCTCATTGAGATACGTCAGGTACTTTACTTCTTACATATTAGGCAGTTAAAATGATTTTCAACTTACCTGGGCAGCTTTCCCACACCTTCCGATTCATGCCTGGTGAAACCAGGGCCGGATCAGGCAAAAAGTAAAGTAAATAAATGAAATAAAACAACATTTCATAACGTAAAAAAGAAATAAACCTACCTTTCAAACGGTGTCACCTGTACCCCCAGCTCCGATGTCCGATGTCTCCCCCAAATATCTCCCTCTCCGATGTCCCCCCCCAAATATCTCCCTCTCTGATATCTCCTCCAAATATCTCCCTCTCCGATGTCTCCCCCCAAATATCTCCCTCTCTGATGTCTCCCCCCCCACCCCGCAATGTCTCCCTCTCTGATGTCTCCCCCCCCCCCCCCCCGGCAATGTCTCCCTCTCTGATGTCTCCCCCCCCCCCCCCCCCCCCCGGCAATGTCTCCCTCTCTGATGTCTCTCCGATGTCCCCCCACAATCTTTACCCCACCCCATCTTTGTCCTCCCCTCTCTCTTGCAGCGCCAGACGACGTCTCTCTCTCTCTCTCTCTCTTTCCCCACTCTCGCCCTCCCTCCGGTGTTCTAGCTCCTGTCCAGCAGAGTGGCCGCCGGACGTGAAACCCGCAAACAAGTTTAATGAGCATCAGTTACCCCGCGATCATGTAGGGAAAGGTGCGTTTTTACTTTTTGGGTTTTCCGCGCGCCCATTGATCCCCATCCCCCGCTGCCATTCCACCAAGAGCCTAATTCTGGGCCCACAGTCAGCACCGTGCCTCCCTTTGACCAAACAGGTAACTGCTGTGCTCTCTCCGTGTGTTCCTGTGTTGTAGCTGACAGCTGTGCAGGTAATTCTACATTTCAAATGATCTCCAAATTACGAGGACAGGTTGCAGAGACTCGGCTTGTATTCGCTCGAGTATAGAAGATTAAGGGGTGATTTAATTGAGGTGTTTAAGATGATTAAAGGATTTGATAGGGTCGATAGAGAGAAACTATTTCCTCTGGTGGGGGGAGTCCAGAACAAGGGGGCAGAACCTTAAAATTAGAGCCAGGCCGTTCAGGGGTGATGTCAGGAAGCATTTCTTCACACAAAGGGGAGTGGAAATCTGGAACTCTCTCCCAAAAAGCTGTTGAGGCCGGGGGTCAATTGAAAATTTCAAAACTGAGATTGATGGATTTTTGTTGGGTGAGGGGATTAAGGGTTACGGAACCAAGGCGGGTAAATGGAGTTAAGATACAGATTAGCTATGATCTAATTGAATGGTGGAACAGGCTCGAGGGGCTGAACGGCCTCCTCCTTTTCCTGTGTTCCCCACTTTGATTCAGCCGAGACTCTGTTCACCAGAACCTGTCAGTCACTGGTACTTCACCAAAGTCCATGGGAAAGTTTAGTCAGTGTGGGTTGGAGACGGCTGAGCTGTGGGACATTGGTCACAGTTGATGCATCATTTGCCCCTGAGTGAGAAGGTTGTGGGTTTAACCCTCCCCCAGAACTTGAGTACATTATCCAGCTGATTCTTCCATATAAAGAAAGAACTTGCATTTATATAGCGCCTTTTTTGACCTCAGGATGTCCCAAAGAGCTTTCCAGCTTTTTGAAGCGTAGTCACTGATGTAATGTAGGGAATGCAGCAGCCAATTGGTGCACAGCAAGATCCCACAAACAGCAATGTGATAATGACCAGATAATGTGTTTCAGTGACGTTGGTCGAGGGATAGATATCTGTTCATTACCACATTGCTGTTTGTGGGATCTTGCTGTGCACCAATTGGCTGCCGCGTTTCCTAAATTACAACAGTGACTAGGAACATAGGAACATAAGAATATACTTCAAAAGTATTTCATTGGCTGGAAAGCTCTTTGGGACGTCCTGAGGTGGTGAAAGGCGTGATAGAAATGCAAGTTTGTTCTTTCTTTCATGGTGAATTTAACAGCCAAGAGCGGAGTGAGCCTCAGAGAGTCTGTGCTGGGGTCTGTGTCAGCTGGTTTGAGGTGTATCATTAAACACATCGCTTACCTAGACCGGTACAAGTTAGTTTTAATCTAATGCCAATATCCAGTAATTAGAAATGTAATGTATGGAGAGCCACCTGGCCTGTCACAGACTCCTCCCCTGGGTCACTGGCGACAGGTGAGAGGAGTGTAGGCAGCAGCAACTGCACCCTGGGTAAATCTATTCCCCAATCAGACCCAGTTGCAGTAAACACACTGGTGAGCACAAGCGAGTGTGACAGACAACGGCAGACACTCTCACTGACACTACAAGCAGTTTGTTGCTGCCTTGTGTTTGTGGGAAAAGATCTTCGACAGATCGAGAGTTGTTTGGAAAGACTTTTTGGGGATCGTTTCGATGGCCTTGGTGACTGGTGGGAGATACAATGTTGTACAGGCAATTCATTTACTTATTTGCGGAGGTGCAGATGTGCTGTCACCTTTTCAACACCTCTCCGATCCTTTCCAAAGAGCAGCTTGTGCAGAGGCTGCGAGAGAGAGGGTCGATCACTAAGGCGAAAGGAAGCTCCACTGCTCCTTACGACCCGACAGGTAACCGTAGTGAGTTCTCGTGTACTGTTGCTCATCGTGCTGTTGACCTTCTATTCACCTCCTGGCCTGTCCTTCTGCTGAGGGCAGTGACTGATGGCGGACAGGGTTCCACAGGTGCCAGTAGTCCCCCCTGTTAATCCCCAACCCAAATTCCCATCTTTGTTCCTGGACGGTCAGCAGGCTTTTCAACTGTGGGGAGCATCACAGCCGAGCTCAACGCCGTCTTTGTCCGATGTCCAAACCTTCGCACTTTCCAGCAGGGGTCAAGGGTTAATGATCAGGAGCAGGATTTTTTGAACCTTCCGAATCGATAGGGAAACTGAGACTAACGATGAGAACCCTGCTCCCACCTCCCGTCATCTGCACAGAGCAAGGACCAAACTCCAGCCCTGCCTGTATTGTACAGTTGAGAGTCACAGTGATCAATGCATCGACCCATTGGGGGAGCACCGTGTCGGTGATGCTTCGAGTTAAATTAGTTAAGTGTTTGTTTCAGATCTGTAATCAGGTCCCATCAAAAGCCGATGATATTAATCTAATAGTTAAAGGTTACTGTACAGGGGCACCTGGTCTGTCAGGTGACGCTCCCCTGGGTCAGTGACAACAGGTGAGAGAAGGAGAGGGAGCAGCAGCAGGATTGTGGATAAAGATATTCCCCAGTCAGACCCAGTTTCAGTAAATAGGAACAAACTCTCTCTCACACACACAAGCAAGTATCAGGGAGAGCGGCAGAAACTCTCACTGAGGGAGACAGGCAGGATCTTCAAGAGGCAAATTGCTGCTGCCCGTGTCTGTGAGACAGACCTTCGAAAACTCCCGCTGTTGTTTGGAAGGACTTTTGGGAGAGTTTCTAGAGCGGGGTGAATGAGAGGAGCCATGTTCCTGTATGAGGAGGTGATCAGGATATTTGTTCAGGTACAGATGTGTTGTGAAATGTTTGATGCTGCTCCAATGGTTTCTAAGAAGCACCTGATGCTGAAGCTGAGAGACAGAGGGTCTCGCCTCGACCCCACGGTCAGCACCGTGCCGCCTTTCGACACCACAGGTAACGGTTGTCTCCTCCCCTATTGATGCAACTTTCCCAATGCTCTCCTGGCCAACCACCTGCCCCACACCCTCCATAAACTTCAGCTCATCCAAAACCCTGCTGCCCGTATCCTAACTTGCTCTCAGTCCATTCGCCCAACACCCCCTGTGCTCGCTGACCTATATTGGCTCCTATTCTCATCCTTGTTTTCAAATCCCCCCATGGCCTCGCCCCTCCCTATCTCTTAAACCTCCTCCAG